>NW_017731462.1:1305951-1340521 GCF_001890085.2 Hipposideros armiger | reverse complement strand
TGTTAACCTGTGCTCTTTTAATAACTTTTAACAACAGCAAATATATATAAAACTTTTAGGATCAGATACGAGTGGAGCATATATGGCATTGGATTTAATGCAAAGTACTACCTACAGCGATTGCTTCCAAACTCTGCAAACTCCACTTCACCGATCAGACGGCCTTCCTGATGTGCCCTTTAATGGACTGCATGAGGCTCTTCACCAAAGAGGATGTGCTTGATGATCATGAAAAGCCAACGTGCTGTTGATGCCAAGCCAGGAAATGGAGTATAAAGCAGCTCTCCATCCAGAGGTTCTCAAAGATCTTGGTGCTCCATCTGAAGTGGTTCTCAGAGTACACAACACGAGCCAGCAAGCTCACAACATTTGTGAATTTCCCACTAAGAGACCTGGACTTGACAGAATTTGCTTCAGAAAATACTGACCATGCTATTTACAACCTATACTGTGTCCAATCACTCCAGGACCACCATGGGCAACCATTATACCATCTACTGCCAGAGTCCGGTGACAGGCAAATAGCATGATTTCAATGACTCCAGTGTCACACCCATGTCTGCCAGCCAGGTGTGCACCACTGACAGCTATTGCTCTTCTACTAATTAGCCAGTCTACCCTGCGGCATGCAGGGAGAGGAGCTACATCCCTTTCTTCCTTCCCTGTGGTGGCGCCACACCCTAAGCTTTGTTTGTTTCTTTGTTTGTTTTTTTAAAGACAAACAAGCAAAATACAATACAATAACTACTTGACAAATAAGAAAAAAAGAAGTAAACTAAAGCTGTGGGAGGCTGGGGGAAGAGTGGTTACCAAGCCTAACCTGTAACAGACACTTTGCACTGATCTCTTCCTAGGACTTTTAAACAGTTACTCCACAATGTCAACACGTCCTTCTGACAGATTTCCTCTTTTGCCTCTAATTGATGTTATGACATTGTGCTCTTCTTGGTTGGTCTGACACTGTGCCACAGACAGGAGAGCCATTTCTTGCCTGATAGCACTGCTCATCTCAGCCTTCCCATGGCCTCTCTTGCTGGTGGAGTTGGGTGGAAGACAGGAATGCAGTCCACATGAAAAGAAATCATAGTCTAGAAATGCAGTGATGACGGCCTAAACTGCTCAGGAGAGGGCATGGTTGGAAGACGTGTTGCTCCACATTTATGCCACAAATATCCTAAAGGTAAATTGATCATACCAGAAATAGAATGATCATTTATTTTTACCTGCATACTCTGCATAAGACTTGTATATATGGTCGTCATCAATAAAGCATATTAGCAGCCTTTAAGAAGGTAACCTTCATGGGTGGCAGGATGTATGTTGCAACGTCATGAGTAATGATGTAACTACAATTAAATACATGGTTTTAGGGAACTACAAAATCAAGAAGATGTATGTTGTTTCAATACAGATTCTGGAGAGCCACTGCTTTGTGATTAATAATAGGTACTACCTTGGTCTGAGGAAGCAGATGTGAAATTAGCTAGAAATTGTGCATTTGGCAATAAGTACCAGAAAGAGATAGTGTTTGGACATAAACAAAAATAGATTGCTCCTTTTGAATACTATCAAGAAACTTCATAAACTCTGATTGGACAATAGATATGTAATTACCTCTTCTCTACCCATTATTCCAAATTATCATCAATAAATAACTATACCTTATATGGATCCATGAATTTTGTAATGCATTTTGGAGCTCTGCAAAGATATATTTGCCTGGGGACTCACACATCATAAGGGTAGCCTTCAGTGCCAATATATTAAGTCAAATAAAAAGATGTGATATGACTATCTCAATAAATATTGAAACATTTTAATATATTTGTTAAATATGTCCTGAAAAATTAAATTGAGAATATTTTCTTAATAAAATGTGTGTTTCAATCTCAGAGCTAACTTCAGAATTATTGAGGAAACACTAGAAGCTTTGGAGTTAGACAAATCTGGATTTGAGTCCAGTTTCTATCACTTAAAGGCTTTTGGTTCCTGGAAATACTTACTGTTAAAGGCTTGGTTTTCTTATCAGTAAAAAGAGATAAGGCGATCTTATCTATGTCAGGATTATTGTGACAGTTAAGTAAAATATTGCTTGCAATACACTTTGCAATGTGCCTGGAACATAGTAGAAGTCGATAAATAATTGACTATTCAAATGATCATCAACCAAACTGAGAAACAACTTTAGAAACAATTGATAGGATATTCATAGGAGAACAATGTCAGCATGTAAAGTTGTGAATAAGGTGAGAGATGCGTATTTTGGATGCAAAACTAAATATTATAAAGACAGTGTTCTCTCCAATTTATTTTATATGTTTAATGGAATTTAGTCTAAATTCCAAGTTATAGTTTAACAAAACTACTCTGATCTTATGAAATAGTATATAGACTATAAAATCTTTAAAATTTTTGAAAAAGAAATGTAATGAGAAAGGGCTTGGTCTATCAAATATGTAATTTTATAATGCTCTAATTATTAAAACTGTGAAGTGTCAGCATAAGAATTAACTGACAGATACTAAAACTAAAGAGTCCAGAAACAAAAGTTTTAGCTTATGGAGATGTTGATATACATATATATATATATATATATATAGTTAACATCCCAAAATAATCAAGATATAGACTACTCAGCACTTGATAGTGAAAGAATTGAGTGTACAAAATTAAGTTGCAATATCCCATCTATGTTATACAGTAACTTCCAGATGTCTCAAAGACTAAATATAAAAAAATAAAACAATTAAAAATAATAAGTAATTTATTAGAATATATTAGCACACAATCATGTGAAAAGAGGAGTAGAAGCATGACAAAAGAGACTAATACATTGAATACATTATTTTTTCTGTGTGTTAAAATCATTGTAATTTAAATTAAAAAATCAGTGCTGTCTGTAATGCACAGTTTCTGGAACACAGTGTGAGCTCAGTCATAATACAAGTGTTCAATCTTAAAGGAACATTTTAGTTATGGCACATCCATATAATGGAGATTTTTTTTGCAACCATTTAAATTACATTTTAAATGGGTTTTGATTATTTTGAAAATAATTATGATGCAAAAAACAAGCATTTAAAAAATACATAATATAATGCTAATTTATCAGAAATTTTAAAAATAAAGGAAATACAATTCTAACAGCAGCTATTATTGGATGATTTAAGTATTTTGTCTTTGTGCTTTTCTGTATTTACAATATAAAACTTTTAAAAAGCCACTATGGTGAAGGTATATGTTAAGTTTATAAATACAGGTCTCGAATGATAAGAAAATTGGAAAGAGAAGATATTTTTATTCAAATGTGTAGAAGACAGGAAATCTACCTTTTTAGAAATTTTCAGGTTTAAAAATCTATAGGGCTTTAGCACACACATTTTTTTTTTTCCTGATAGATTAGAGAGAATGAAGGGAAGTTAATGTTGAAAATATAGTTGGCAGCTCCCTACTGGTGAGAATTAAACCAATAAATCACATGAGACTGTGTGAGTAATCATTGAAGCTGGCAAGAATAGAGCACATAGTATTAAACTTTAGACCCACATTTATTTTTAGGGTCAAGGTTGACATACAAGGAAATGAAGTTTGGGGTATAAGCAACATAAGAACATGATTTTTTTTTTTAAGTTAGGGTAAGGGAATATCCATGGAGAAACGCTTACGTTACATGGGGAAGAGTTCCGGAGAGTGATAATACTAAAGTTGTCATTAAATGTAGCCAAGTCCTTGATGTGAGAAATGTCAGTTCGTTGTTGATGACACAGATTGCAGAAGCATATGGAAGCAATTAAAGGAGAGTAAATGGAGACTAAGGGTACAGTCCGCATGTTTGTGAAGCTTGACTAGATAAAAGGAATAATATAGGATGAGATCTAAAAGAGGCAATGAGGACTCCGGTGTCTTCTTTCAGAGCTGAGGAAATATGAGTGGGAAAGACCCAAAGGAGAAGACAAAATAGATGATTCTCTGGTGGGGGCGGGGGCTGGAAGATGCCAGTGAGAGCAGTGTCTCATTATGAGCGAATAGCAGGTTCTGTAGCAAGGCGGAGGGGTTAGATTTCAGATAAGATGAGAACTCCTCTTCCGCTGAGATCAGGGGGAAGGAAGCTCTGATAGATGTAAAAATTCATCAGGAGACAGGCAGCTGGGTTGGAGGAGGAGTGCAGTATTCACAGGCAAGGAGCACTGGCTCAGAAGACGAGACTGGCTCTCCATGAGTTAGATGTGTGACTTGAGGGCATGCTCAATGTTTACTGGGCTTATTAACCATGCCAGGTCTGTTTGCCCTTAAATCAATGGGGTTGTGATTCATTACACATAATTTTCCAAATATGAGAAAGTGCATTAAATTCAGAAAATCCCTTTAAAAATTGCAGTGCATTCTTATAAGTAGACGGTGAATTTTATCATGAAATGAAGTGGAATGATTCATCATAAATGTCAATGTCGTGATTATGACCTAAGAGAATGGAAGCAGGTTAACCAGCTGATGGCCCTGACAGGAGCTTGTTAAATTCCTCTGACAATCGCCCAACAATCTTGCTTTCTGATTATGATGCTATTGATGAGTGCCTAATAGGTCTGAGCTCAAAAACTCTTCTTGTACACTATCTTTATTTACCAATGAAGATGGTGTTTATTGGTCCTCTTATTTCAAAACCTTTCTGAGGCTTCTCCCACGTTGGCCATAGATTTAAAGTGTTGGGTACTATGGAAATATCTTAGAATCTTAGATGCACAATGGGTCCGTGGGAACAGAAATATTCTCACGCACAAAAAGCTCCATAAAACATCTATAACATTGTCTTAGGTTGCTTGGAGAAAATGCATTCATATTCATAATGTACTGCATAATTATGAGATCTTGATTTTCATATTTCCCAGTGTGGTTTTCCAGCTCTGCTGTATTATCAAATTAAAGGAGAGGCCACAACTTTACAAAATTAAAATGTTCTGTTTTGTATATTGCAGTTTGGCAGTACTCTATTTTTAATTTGCTCATCATTGATCCTAATAAAGACACACTGTCATTGTAACCATTGCCTGGAATGCAATAAGTTGGTTTTATTGACTCTGTAACAGCTGCTCATGTGTCGCTTCCTCTGTCATTCAATAATGATGTGTCCTTTTCCACATGCACTGCCAGAAAATCTGGGAGAACTCACAAAACAACACCTCCATGTGAACTGGATTAAGGGGAGGAAAATCTAATTGCATGTCGTCATTGTGTTTTTATTGCTTAGTTCCTAAAAGAGGCATATAAAAGGAAGTCACTTCATTATGTGTGCAGTATAAGTGAAGAATAGATGTTATGCTTTTTAAAAATTTTACTAGCTCTGTAAGTTTTGCCTTTCATCTAAACATTCAGCCTCAGTATCCTTGTGCAGAAATTGAGAATGATAGAGACTGTCTTATGCATCTGTGAGGATCAGATGAGTAAACTTTGCTAACTTTGTATCTCCAGTAAAGAGATGCAAGGTTATCACATACCTGGGAACTATTTACAACAGTGCCTTAAATCTCAAATGAAAGCATATGATAGCTTGACATTTCATCTTCCTCATTAAAAAAAAAAAAAAGAAAAACATATTATTTTGCCAAGAATCTTTTGCTTGTTTGTTTGCACATATTTGCTATATTTGCAGAGCAATGAAAACTGATGATGTGTCCAACAGTACATTTGTAAAGTGGGTAACAAGAGTCGCCCCTTCCTCAGTCTCCTTTTCCCAAGATTTCTCTGTGATGGTCAAATGTGCTGCTCAAACTTCCTTCTAGGGGGCAGCAGTGCTTTGGCATTTTGCCAACATTCCTTTGTGTCTCTTTAAACCTAGTTCAGTGACTCAGGTCTTCTTCAAAGAAGCAAATCAAAGGAAATAAATATGGTAATTGTGTTATTGCACACTGATATTAGAAAAAGGTAGTAGTCTACCCAGAGTTGTTAGAAGGAAGGGTGGTTGGAGGCTATTTATAATGAAAACATCATAAAATGGCACAGTGAAGAGAAATTAATATATTGCAAAAAACTTTACAAAAGCAAGGTGCCCTCATTTCATTATTGAATTCATAGAGTTTATTTATACTACCACACTTAATATATACATTATTACTATAAAATTAAGGTTTCTGGGGATAAATGTATGTTTATTTAAAGAATAAAAATTTGAGATGTGAGATTTCAAGTATGTGAGAATTAAAATCTGCTGAACAAACACTTTCCCAAGAATTGTAAATAATAATTCTAGAAGGAAATGCAAGTAGACCTAACTCTGGCTTGAGCTTTCTTGAGTTTGCTTTGTTCTGTTAATGACATGTATTGATAATTTTTACTTTGAATGAGTTTATGATTTTACAAAACAACACAAAGGACTGAGTGAAAACCCGTGCATAACTCTTGATTCTTATACTAATCCTGTACTGATTGAGACACTAGGCATTAGCAAATCTTGGCACCATATTATATATACATTTTTATTTCTTAATTCATCGGGCCACATTTAATTACAGCTCTAATTATAGGGAGCTTATTAAAATGTTTGGAAAGTTTCTGTTTCTCTTTTAATATGTTTTTGTGTTGTGATCCCTTTTATCATTATCTGCTAAATATTGGTCCCAAACTCTACTTATAGGGGATTGGTTACTCTGGACATGATGACTGAGGCCATCCAGCAGGAAAAATGTGATGGCTCCACCAGTTGGTACTAAAAATTAACCCATAATGTCTTTCCTTTCCTTACACCATCAATATCGGGGTGGAATGAGAAGCACTCTCAATTTACCTCTCATTTTCAATCAAATCTTATCTTCATGGTAATTTATCCTGAATTTTTATTTAAGGATACTTTGGAACTATAAGGGGGGGGGCAGGGGTGAGGAGGAGAAAAAATATTGTTTGCCATGTGCTCTGAACTGTTCTGTAATAACCTCACTTATTATAACATTAAAGAGGAGCCTTGCTTGATTGTCATTATTTTACAGAATAAATGGTACCGACATTTTCCCTTTCTCCAGAGGAGATAAAGTCATAGACCAAATGGGGAAAATTATTTTCTGAGTTATATATAACTCAACTTTTTTCTTACTCATCACTCTTAATTGCCAAATCTTAGAACTATGAAAAAAATTACATTGCCACTAATCATGTAATGAGATCTGATATTATTTATCTAGAACATATTCACTTTTTAACAGCTTTTTTCAGTTAACATTTGGTGAAAAGTGCAATTATTACTGAAGGAATTTAAATACACCACAAACATGTTGTTCATTTTTATTTTCTGTAACATTTCTTTGTCACTTATTTAAAAGCATTTTCTATGCTATTGATGCAACGGGGGTGACATTTTAAAGATAAATTCAGCATCCCTCGCCCCTGTAGGATCAATCATTAGTCATGAAATGTGAAATTCTGTCACATTGACAAGAATGACTGCTACTATAATCACTGGCTCCTCTTTCATTAGGGTTTTTTGTGTTTTTGTTTTTGTTTTGTTTTTAGGTAAATGTAAAGTCTACCATTGGCCTTATAAAAGTACTCATCTATTTTCTTTTCATTTCAAATAGATTAAAAGTAAGATTTAGCATTAATTAAAAACTTAGAATTTACAGGGATTTTAATTGCAAACAACATTTGAGTGCTGAGCATATAGATGACTGTTGGTTCTGTTTGGTAATAAACCTGTTACTGGACAATGACAAGATCAAAAATAAGTCATTTGAAGAAAAGTGCACCATCATCGACTCCGTTGTCCATGTGTAACTTCAATCCTGTCTAACTGGGGGTAGGTAAGAGGAGAGGTTCAATAACTCAGAGTCTCCTTAAGAGTTTTAAACTTTTAGACTGATGTCTCAAAATTTCACTTTTTTGTGTGTTTTTAAAAATATGAATGGGTTTAGAAGCATAGTAAAAGCTCAAAAAATTATTACCAGGACTAATGAGTTTAATGGAAATACTTTGACATTATATTCTGTAAATATGATTTCACCTGTCTGTTTCTAAGTTGAATTTGAGAGGTATAGTATAACTAAGAGGTTCCTGGAAGTTTCACATTTTATTATTTATTCTCTTAACCAGAGCCTGTTGCAAAAAAAGGGCCATCTTCTGTGGCAACCTGTAGCACAGGTATTTCCCAATTAGCATCTTTGCATGTTCTCCTCTGGCATGAGTTAGGTTTAGCCTTGTCACACTGGGCTTTTAAGAGGAGCTCTATCTTTGCAGCCCAGGCTACATGTGACAAGATTAAATTGGCACACTTTACTGTGGAGCTTTTGTGTTCCTGGCAGTGTTACCCGGCTGATACCTCTGAGAGAAGGCTCAGCTGTCACTCAGTGACCCATTAACACTACTGTTCCATCCTGCAGTGTCATTTTTCTCATTCTCATGGAGATAATGCTCCCTGGAGATCTCCAATACCTGCAGGAATGAAAGAGAACAGCAGAGACAGGCTAACTATCAAAGGAGGAGCAAACAACACAGCAAGACCATGAATTCCAACAGCAGAATTTTAAATTGAGTGAAAAAATTAGGTCCATTATAATGGCTTGGTTGGGAAGGTGGAGAGAGGATCAAGTTTTAAGACATATCATAACTTTTTAACAAGTTATTTTCTCCTTCTTGCCTGAATATCAAAAGAAGTGTCCAAAATAACACTTGTAGCCAAATATAGAGAAGGCAGATGCTTTGAATATGTCCTAGGGACATTTGGGTAAGAATTTATTTACCAACTGGGATTTTGTATTTTATTTGCATGGTTATTTACAAACAGGCAGTGGATATAAAACACAGCATGAATTAAGGTGAATTGCTTAATAGTCTAAATAGAACAGGATCCCTGCTTATGGTTGGCTTATTGGGGTACAAAATCATCTTCCTAGTAAACCTATGAAAGAGGAAAATGATATGTGGTCTTTGTAATCCTAGGCTTCGGACTATTTTTGCCCTATGACTAAACTGTTATGAGTTACTTAAACAAACTCGATTGCTCTCTTTCAGTCCAAACTGTATACTCTTGAGTGAGTCACTTTACCAGAAGTGATACTTTCAAATGTTTACTGTATAAAGAGGTATTATCAGAACATGCTTCTCAGTTTCCCGGAATAAAACTGTTTCTATTTAGATTGATATAAAAGCCAAAAAACAAAACCACCTGAATCTTGATATTTTCTATGGACACCTGTCAAAGACATCATAGGGAAAAAGAAAAAAAAGTAAATTGGTCAGAAAATAAGAATAAAACTGTCTGTACAGGATTCAGGATTTTAAGAACGGCGCCATATCAAAAACTCGTTCATTGTTATGGCGATCTGCATCCAACCCGGCTTCCAGTTTTTCCCACACCAGGTGGTTTAGATCATGATTCTCAGGCTGGGGTTTGTGTACTCTCACCTGCCCTCCACCCCAGGTGACACAGGGACTAGAAGCCAAAAAGATAAATGTGGTGTGTTCTGGGGCACCAAGTTTTTCTAAAAAAGTGTTTGTTTTTTAAATTAAGTGTTTAAAATAATAATAAAGCTACAAGTAATTTACATCTTTATTTTTACATTTAAAAGAAATATGGTATATTATAGAGTAGGATAAAATATTCATACATATGTTAAAAAAAAGACTTTAAAGAAATATTGGTAAAATATCTTTGGCTTAACCTATCAGAATTCCTGTATGCCTCAGGGATTGCATTTGTTCCTCTCTTCCATTGATACACGTTTGAGATGCACTGCTACGGTGTTTAGCAGGGAGAAAGGATTGTCAGGATTTAGCAACGACGATGGCGTTCATTAGGATCCAGTATTAGACACAACCTTTATTCTTAATTTTACAATTGTAAGGCCCTGTAAAAATCTATCAATCCAGGCTGGCGGCCAGTGACCCAGCGCACATGACGTGGCCTCTGTCACCAACGCACCCATTGTGGCGCCACGTGTGCTAGCGCGCGGGAGGCGGCTCAGAAGGCGACAGGACACGCAGCACCGGACTCTGGGCAGTTGGGAGTCGCCAGTGCCGCCCCCGCCGCCTTCCATGAGGAAGTTGCTTGCTGCTGCCGTGTCCCTCGCGTTGTCGGGTGTCCCCCAGAAACCCGCTAGCAGAGTGCTGGTGGCATCCTGTAACTATTCAAAAGATGCTTCATTTGAAATTAAGAAATGTGATCTTTACCGGTTGGAAGATGGTCCCCCTGTCACAACAGTGCTCACTCGGGAGGATGGGCTCAAATACTATAAGATGATGCAGACTATTCGCCGAATGGAATTGAAGGCAGATCAGTTGTATAAACAGAAGTTTATTCGTGGCTTCTGTCACTTGTGCGATGGTCAGGAAGCTTGTTGCGTGGGCCTTGAGGCTGGGATAAATCCCACCGATCACGTCATCACCTCCTATCGGGCTCATGGCTTCTGCTGTACTCGTGGACTCTCTGCGCGGTCAATCCTTGCAGAGCTTACAGGACGAAGAGGAGGTTGTGCTAAAGGGAAAGGAGGGTCGATGCATATGTATTGCAAGAACTTCTACGGGGGCAATGGGATCGTGGGAGCCCAGGTTCCCCTGGGGGCTGGTATTGCCCTGGCCTGTAAATACGAGGGAAGCAATGAGATCGCTTTGACTGTCTATGGGGATGGTGCTGTTAATCAGGGTCAGGTATCTGAAGCTTACAATATGGCAGCTTTGTGGAAATTACCTTGTATTTTCATTTGTGAGAATAACCACTATGGGATGGGAACAGCTACTGAGAGAGCATCAGCCAGCACTGATTACTACAAGAGAGGCAATTTTATCCCCGGACTGAGGGTAGATGGCATGGATGTTCTATGTGTTCGGGAGGCAACCAAGTTTGCGGCTGACTATTGCAGATCTGGAAAGGGGCCCATAGTGATGGAGCTGCTGATGTACCGTTATCACGGACACAGCATGAGTGATCCTGGAGTCAGTTATCGTACTCGAAAAGAAATTCATAATGTAAGAAGCAAGAGTGATCCTATTATGCTTCTCAAAGATAGAATGGTAAACAAAAAGCTTGCCAGTATTGAAGAATTAAAGGAAATTGATGTTGAAGTGAGAAAAGAAATCGATGATGCAGCCCAGTTTGCTACAACTGATCCTGAACCACCTTTGGAAGAAATAGGCCATCACATCTACAGCAGTAGTCCACCTTTTGAAGTTCGTGGTGCAAACCCGTGGATCAAGTTTAAGTCCATAAATTAAAAGGACACTCTATGTAAATTAATTTTTAGTCCTTCAAAGGAGAAGTCATGGTCAACTTTAAAAAAATGTGTGCCCAATTTTGTAAAAAGAGGAATAAGTAAACCCCAGAAAACAAAAGTCTTGTAAACTTTTATTAAAGGAAGTTGAGATCATTAAGAGTCTATTAAAAGATTGAAAGGGATCAGTGTATACACTCAACTAAAAGGAGTATAATATTCAATTATACATTGTTGTATTAAATGGTACTAAGCATTTAGTATTCTTAAGACATAAACTGAAGCACATTAAAATTTTCAAGACTTTATTTGAGCATACATTGATTAGAATCAGGCAGTGCCAAACTAAAGGCAGTTAGGAGCCATCACCAACAGGAGCTAAGGAAGAGGTTTCTATCCAGAAGCAAAGCAAAGATTATTTGATTGGCTATAGCTTAAGCAGTTGCCTTATTTGGGGAAGCCTAGTTGGCTGTTTGTGATTGGTTATTCTTGAGTTTCATTTGCTCAGATTGGAGTGCATTGACTCTGGCTTAGGTTTTTGTTTGCTTACACCTTTGGTTGGCATCTAAGGCACTAGAGCCACCTTGTCTGAGGGCCACCTTGTTTAATTACTTAAACAGTAGGAATATCTTAAAGCTTATTTTACAATTATACAAGTCTGAAACAGGAAAAACAGGGAAAAGATCATTTAACATCCCATGTTATTTGCTATAATAGTTCAATTTCATTTAGCTTTATGTTATTTTAATCAACACTCTTATTCAAAGGAAAAAGTAATTCTTTGATTTCTGCTTCACCCAGCCAGGGCTTTGTGTGTAAAGTCTCCATCCTGAGGTAGAGAGGTAATTTCAAGCCACACCAAGGTATCAGGAACCCTGCAGCTATGCAACTTACAATGGTTGACTTGAATTAACCAGTAACACAGCCTACTATAATAGCGTGTGGTGCATGTGCACACACATACGAGCATGCACACATACTCAATATTGATGCTAAAGCCAGTTAACACAGACCATGTTTCCAATGAAACATGATATATAACAGGGCAGAGCAAGATAGGACAAGGACATTTTTATCATGTACTTTATTGTAATATTTTTAGTATACTAATTTAAAGGAAAAATATAAACGAAGTAAAATCTAGGGGAAAAGCTGCATTTTTGCTCTAACCTTCAGGTTAAAGCTACTCTTATTTTACAGTCCATTTGTACTTTTATGTGTTACATAGAGAACTATCATGGTAAATTTGAGACTGAAAAATGAATGAACAGATATGGTAGCATCAAAGA
Source organism: Hipposideros armiger (assembly GCF_001890085.2). Lineage (NCBI taxonomy): Eukaryota > Metazoa > Chordata > Mammalia > Chiroptera > Hipposideridae > Hipposideros > Hipposideros armiger. Next base: position 1,328,046 of record NW_017731462.1, on the reverse strand, counting down.
ATTTAAGCAGAGGTGATGGTATTTATAAAAGGTTGAGAATAAAATCTGCCTTAGTGAGAACTGAACATTCACAGACAACTTTTTTCAAAGGGAAATCTAACTTGGATCTATAGCGCCACATTATATCAATTAGCAAATCAGGACTTTGTGAGAACATGTTTACTTGGTTATATTTGACTAATGACCTAAAATCCTTTTGAGTATGATGTTTGGCCTCTCTTACTCCTCTGAGGTAAACTCACTAAAATCAGAAATCAGAATTTTCCTGTGATTTAAGAAATACTTTGTAAAAAAACACTCAAAGAATTAGTTGTTAAAGGTTAAAGCTCATCACCAGAAAAAAAATAATTGTAAATACCCATGGTGATGTTCACTAGACTTATTTGGTTATCATTTCATAATATATAGCTATAGCAAATCATTATATCCACCTGAAACTAATATTCCATTATATGTCATTTACATGTAGCTTGAGAAAAAGTTAAAGCCTTTTCTTTATTGTATATAGCATCTACTTCTACAAATAAAAACTAGATACTTTCTAAGAGCTCTAACAGAAAACCAAAAGTTTAGAGGCCTGTGAGTGTGTGACTATATATACATATATGTAACTAGATTAGTCTTCATACCTTTCACCAAATAGATTTAAATAAGTAAGATAATATGCTAAATTCAGAATGCAGAGATAAGCATTGGTTTGTTTATAAATCAGTGATATTCCTACCTAATATGTTTTGATTATGCAGATTCAGTTCAGAAGTAACTTGATTGGAGTCCTTTCATTAAAAACAAGTATTTCATTTTTATTTATTTTGACATACTTATATTTTCATAAACTCGCAAGTGGAAGATAGGCTGCTCAATTACAGCTATTTTGTGTATACATTATACAGAAATCATATTAAAAGTTTGTTTATATTATAGATTCTTTTAATATCAGTAAAATTTAAGATATAAATAATTGATTAGAAATGAAACCATCACTAAACCAAGATACACAGTTACTTTGTTTCAGGAAAAAAAATCCAATCTTACTATATTAGAGAAATAAAGTACACTTGTCACAATATACATTTTAAAATTCCATTAAAGTGGGGAGTTTTCAATGTTTTCTCAATTCAATTATGTCCAGGCTTTTGTGTGTACATTCAGGAAATATATCGCTGGTTGCACACAATTCTGTATTTTTTGCAAAACAAAACAAAATAAAAAGAACCAAAACAAAACCCCCTGTTGTTTTCAATTAGGTCAAGCAATAAATTAATAATAGCACTTGGCTCCTACTTCTGGTCTATACTACTCAGTCTATTTTATCCACATATTATCAGACCAAATATGCCATGATGGTCATATTAACAATATCACTATTGCAACAATGCTAGAATATTTGAGAGAAGTAAGAGTTTCTATTATCTTGATATTTATAATATCCTATAAAGGTAAAGGATTGTGTGCATATCTGTGTAACGAAATGAAAAAGAAAGGAGGTTAAGGAAATTTTATAAAGGAAATACCTAGATACATTAGAATTGTGTTTATTTTCAAAAATTGATATGTCTGCTAATCTAATGTACAAAAAACAGAGCAGATGTTAATGAAATTTAACCTGATGATTTATTTGTGAGAAAGAGCTAGTTTTAAAACTCGAAATATAGGTCGCATACCATAAAATTCATCCTTTTATCATGTATAATTCAGTAGATATTAGTGTTCACAAAGTTGTGCAATCATTTCCACTATCTATTTCCAAAACATTTTCATCACCCCAAAGAGAAAGCCCATACCCATTATCAGTCAATTCTGATTTCCTCATCTCTTCATCTTCTGGAAAATACTAATCTACTTTCTATCACTACATTTGTCTATTCTGGAAATTTAACGTAAATTATATATGAGGTCTGACAATTAAGTTCACAAACTTATTGCAACAATGTTGCTAACCTTTTTTGATATCAGAGGGATTATTCACTATGAATTTGTACCAACTGGACAAACAGTTAACCAAGTTTACTATTTGGAAGTGCTGAAAACGGTGCGTGAAAAAGTTAGACAACCTGAACTTTTTGCCAACAATTCATGGCTCTTGCATCACAACAATACATCAACTCATAGGGAACTGTTTTTAGCCAGTAAACAAATAACTGTATTGGAACACCCTCCCTACTCACCTGATCTATCCCCTAATGACTTATTTCTTTACCTGAAGATGAAGGAAATATTGAAAGGAAGACATTTTGATGACATTCAGCACATTAAGGGTAATACAATGACGGCTGATGGCCTTTCCAGAAAAAGAGTTCCAAAATTGCTTTGAAGGGTGGACTAGGCACTGGCATCTGTGCATAGCTTTCCAAGTGGTATACTTCAAAGGTGACCATAGTGATAGTCAGCAATGAGGTATGTAGCACTTTTTCTAGGATCAGTTCACAAACTTAATTGTCCAACCTTGTATATGCTCTTTTGTGTCTGTCTTTTTTTGCTTATCATAATGTATTCAAGTTTTGTTGTAGCACGTGTCAGTACTATATTGCTTTTTTATGAATGAATAACATTCTATTTTATTTAACCATTTATCAGTTGATGGACATTTGGGTTTTTTCTGCTTCTTGGCTACTAAGAACAATAAAAGCCATTATTGATGAGAAATCATTCAGTCGTTTCCTTATAAACACAAAGATAAAAGAAATTTTCAAGGTATTAGGCCAAAAAAATGCAACAGAATTTTTTACAATACCACCTCAATTAGATAAAATTACTTGAACACGGTGTTGAAATATTTTCAGCTTGCGTATTTATCAGCTTATATGACCTACTGTTCCAATTGGATTTGGATTTTTAATGGACTCTAATTTTTAGAACAATTTTAGTTTTACAGAAAAATTTGAGGACAAGAAATAGAATTCCACTGTGAGGTGCACCCATTCCCCTATTGCAAACATTTTAGAGTGGTTTGTGGGAAAGAAGGGATAATCCCAGCTGGCATAGGTGCCTCAAACCCTGCACATCCCAAAGAAAGGCCTGTCTTCACACCCCTGGGAGATAACTTCTGTACCCTGGGAATGTTTAGCCTGATAAGAATATATCTGTGTGTCCGAAGCCTGGAACCATGCTATACTAGTTTGTCCAGATAAGTTTGTCTTAATAATATGTCCCCATGTAACTCCACTGAGAAGAAATACTGGGAAGCACGCGCCTAGTTTCTCCTGGACTTCTCTCCATGTGTTTTTTCCCTTTGCTGATTTTGATCTGTATCGTTCAGTGTAATAAAATATTATGATAAGCATAGCAAAAAGGAGTCAAGCTTCTTATGCAGAACAAATATATATATATAGGAGTCCTAGACACATTAAATGACTAATTCAAGCTCACATATTGAGTGATAGTGGTAGCTATTAATCTTGCTCCTGTTCTTTTTTGCTAGACTGCATGAGTGCAAGACAATATGCTTAGTATTTAATATACATTGCTACACTTAATATTTGAAATATGCACATAGTATGGGCATTTTAATCTTTACTTTACAAAAGAGGAAACTGAGGCTCAAATTAATTAAGTTGCTTAGGATGTCACAATTATAAATGATGAAGGCAAGATTCAAAGCCAGCCAACAAAGTCCATATTTTGAAATTACTTTTTGGTACTACTTTCTAATCATTACTTCTTGTAATACTCAACCATATAACTGGTGGGGGAAAAAATGGCATGTTAATAAGTGAATGAATGGAATTAAACTAGAACCAAGGGGTTTTATCAATTATTTTACTGTATACTGATTTCAGATTTTGAAGCTTAGAGTTGAAACACAAAGACTAATATTGAGAGGGGAAAATGCATAGGGCATAGGAAGTCAGGCCGATGAAAGAAAGCCACACATTCTGTGATACTCCTCTCACTGAGAAGTGAAATCTATGTTCCTCTCCCTTGAATCTGGTGGGCCTATGTCTCCTCTGACCAATAGAAAGCAGCAGAAATAATGCTCTGCAGTTTCAGGGCCTAACACATAAGAAACAGGCAGACTTTTCTTCATGTCTCTTAGAACATAATCTCTGGGAGTTGTGATTCTCCATTTAAGTTCAAATATATCAAGAAACCTCGCTAGAGAGTACATGGGAAAATACTGTGGTCACTAGTCCCAGCTGAGCTGAGTCTTTTAACAAAACCCACCCACCCATACACACACACACACACACACACACACACACACACACACACACACACACATGCACGTACACAACCAGGTATGTAAATAAAGGCCACCTTGGGTACTCCAGATAGCTCATTTGCTCACTGAAAGCCAACAAGTGACCACAATGACTCAAGGAAGAGTGAAAGCATTAGTCAAACTGCCCAGATTCTTAATGTATAAATCTCAAGAAAAACAAAATGGTTGCTTTTAAGAGTCTAATGATTGAGGTACTTTGTTACATAGCAACAGATAACCAGAATAGAAAGTGAGGTTAATCTCAGCATAAATGAAAGTTACATTGCTTACTCTAAGCATCAAATGTCAGGAGAACAGTTGAAGGCTACTAAAACAACTCAAAACAGAAAACCCAGAGGAGGAAACAAGTCTCCAATAAAAATAAGAAAAACTAGGCATAAAACTACAACTGTTTAACATACATCTTTCCATCATAGGTTTTCATGATATTATAGTAAAGTGTTGACAACCATAGATCAAGAATCACACTCAGATTATATGTGCAATTTCATTGACTGGGGCTTGTCTAAAGTCCAGATGGAAGCTTTCTGTTGATGATTGACTATAAGGCCTTGTTGAGTCATAGCTGGCACTTGAAATGCCAAGGTAGTTTGTGAGCAAATTGTTGGGAGTTCACAGCTATTTGTGACCAGTCTACCCAAGTAGTGAAGAGGAATCATGGCAGCCAAGGACTCAGGATTAACAGAACCTGAGAGGCAAAGCTGGAATGAAGTCAAGAGCTGAGCCAAATTGGTGGGTACAGACAGGAGAGACAGAAGACTAAACCAGAGGCCAGGGCAATGAGGTAGAAATATGTAACAAATAAGGGCAAAGGAACTAGAAGTAGTAGGTTGGCATATTGGTGACCTTTGTGTTATCACAGAAGTCAATACCTATTGGATGAATTGAACCCATAGTATCTTATGTACCGACAGGTCCTTTAGAACCTAATGATTCTTGTCTAGTATCACTTGGTCTTAAAGCAATCTAGTAATTGTGTGACAAAGAAATAAAATAGTCTGGACTTTGGTGTCATTTAAATCTGGGTTCAAATCATGGCCCTGCCTTCTATGAGAAATGGTGCCTTAAGAAATTAACTTAATTCTCTATATCTCCTCTTCATTTATGATAAGGTTGACCCATATGATTGTTGTACAATTTAAATGAAGAAGTGAAGTAATATCTAGTTTAGTTCCATGGATACCCAAGATGATCTGGTCTATAGAAAAAGAGAGCTGTTTACTTAGAAAACGACAAAAAATTTGAAGAGACCACTCTTCCTCATCTGAAAGCAATTTAAAAAAAATCTTCAGTTTTATATAGGTAACTAGGTGCAGAGATTGCTGTGGTCAGAAGAAAATGAGAGCTGCATGTGGGATATAGTTTCGCAAATTCATCCACCCTTTGTTTGCTCATGGCCTTCTCACTCTTGACTTAAGTAGTTCTCCTTCAGCCAGCATTAGATACCAAACATCGTAATGAAAGGCCAGCAAGATTGGACAGTAAAACAATATAGGAATAACAGAATGCCCTAATTTGCACTCAAATTTTGTTTAAAATTGGGCTCTACTTATCTTTTAACTATAGTAAAGCATGTAGATGTTATACAGATACTACTTTGGTAGAACCAAGACTGGGAAATGCAAATTTTGTCATTCCGTTGTAATACAGATAACTATAGAATTTTAATTCTAGCAATTCCTTCAAAATTAGTCCCACTCTTCCTATTATAGATTTATTTTAAGATGTATTCCCAAATATTAATAAAGGCAGGGATCTGATAAAGCTTGAAACAAAATCTAACCAGAACTCTCTGTTCAATCAGTATTATAATTCTTTCTCTTTGGCTACTTCATGTCTCTTTGATACGTGAGGCTGATCTGTATGGCAAAGAGCAAAGATGAGGGATCTCTGTACTGGAATTTGAGAAAGAGAGATGGGAGCGTTCTGCTCATGCACAGAAAACAACACAATTAAATTAGGAAACACTGACGGGCAACAAAGACAGTTCATACAATACTATCCTTTTGACATGCCAATAAATACTCAAGCTGAATAATTTACCCAAAGAAAAAGAGCCCACTCAAACCTCATGACCTTTCGAACAATGAGCAGGAGTTCAATTATCCACAAATGTTCTATTGGAAGGCAGCTTTGCAGGCCACAGTATTATATCAGCAGACATACGTCAGAATTATTAAAGAGGGAGAATGCTGCCTTTATAGTTTCTGTGTCCTGCTATAGTTTATGTTACCTTCCTTCTAAAAACCTGCTGCCACATGAAGTAGCACTTTGCCAAAAAAAAGGAGAAAAAGAGTAGGAGGAAGTAATTATTTTAATAATGTTTCTGGCGAGTTTGAGCTATTAGGTTTCACTGGAACACTTAATCTGCACATTACTAGAGTGATGCTGTCACTTTAGAAAGTACTATATAATTTGCTTCCATTACAGACTCAGAGTAACTTGCCAACAGTGTCCAGAGAATTTCTCCATCACCATCCATATGGACTGCAGTGCTGCAGAGAGAGCAGCTCATCGCTTTCTTGGGTTACATCTGGGTTCCAAGAATTGAAGAGCTTTTTCCTTCACTGATATCTACAGCTTACCTTAGACAAAATGGTATAGAAGTCATGTGGAATATCACATATTTTGGAACCAAAGCAGTACAGTTTACTACCACTATGAAAGCATTTTATGAACTCTGTTCTTGGGAAGGTGGCATATTTCTTGTGATTTAAACGTATCTTCCAAAATCCTTCGTCGGTTCTCTCCTTGTCTTTTGATAGTCTTCTTAACCTTGTATGTTTTCCTATATTTTTCTGAATTGTTTAGATTAAAACCAAGAGCTGTTCAAAAAATAAACTCGGACAGGCATAAAGATATTAGAGACACAATTTCACTATCCAGACTTTATTTATTCACTGAATTGTGCTGCCGGAAAAGAGCTGAACTCTTATTAGATCATAGTCAACTTGACTCAATTATACCTGAGGTCAGACCCAACAGAAGTCAACTGTTGTCCTTTCTGGCTGTGTGATCTCGGGTGAGTTAATTTCTTTTCTGAGTCACTATCTACTACTCTGTAAAAAAGAGGGATATCACACTTAACCTTGTAGCGCTGTTGTAAAGATTGGAAATAACATGCATAAAGTCCTCAGTGCTTGTCACATCAGATTCTCCAAACAGTAGTTATATATTCCCTTCTCCTCCCCTTCTTCTTCATCTCGACTGTCTTATGTTTAATGCTTAATTTTTTGTCACATATTTTTACAGAAAAATATCTCATTTGTCTCTTAACTTTCCCAAATGTCATTTAGATTTTGAATCCATTATTCTAAAAACTTAGTCATGATTTTTATTCAGTGATTCCTGAAACTCACTAGGCATTGCTCTTATTGCATTATACATGTCATCGGTGGAAAATGTAAATGTCACCTGGTCTATAAATTGAGTTTACTGCATATGTAGTGTAGGTATGTGTTGCTAAGAGTGTGGCTTGCCTATCCTTTTTATCCAGGTTACTTATTCACTTTGAACTACTCCATTTCCTAATAACCCTATCACATTGTATTTTGTATGAAATATAACTCTTATCATAAAGATTTTTATTAGTATAAAACTTTCAAATGTCTCAAGACCTATGAACCTTACATATGTTTGCTAATTTAGAAAGAAAGTTGTCATATGCACAATAAGATTTACATGTGTGTAAATGTTTCCTTGGAGAATAAATTTGCTATTTTTATTCTTTAATAAGGACTTTATTTTTTGTTAATCAATATGAAGGAACAGGTGGCAGCATTTTGTGAAGTTAAATGAGCAGTAGAGCAAACACTCTATTTATTAATATTATTCATAAAGTTTTGATCATAAACAGCATTAAACTACTTACTATTCACCATAAGGGTGTAAAATGCGCCTTGGAGCTTCATGAAATCAATGACATGTTGCCCTCTATTCAATGCTGCTATTTGGCAAAGAGAGAAGAATCCACTCCTCAAACTCAGCATGCCATTTTTTAATTCACACTTAAATTTCCACTTGAGGAGGCAAGCCAAAACAAAATAGCCCTCCCTGAGATGCACCCTGGGAATAAATGCCCTCCCAACTTGAATAATTATCTGAGAAGAGTCTTTCTGGCTCCCCCTTTCCATCTGAATAGAAGTTGCTTGTTAGGACCTAGTTGTTTTCTATCCCTCTATTTGCATAATTCACAGATGTCCACCTGCTGGCCCTATTCTGTCCCATAAATGATAGTCATTGTTAGCTGAGTAAATTGTTCTCAGGGATTACATGGATATTTAGGTAAAGTTTTTTTTATTCTCCTCCAATTGATATTCTGTGCAATTCAGCCTAATTCTGTAAATATCAAATGTTTTTAGTATCATTAATTGTTTCAGCATTTTCTTTACCTAAGTTACTAAGAAGGTATTTTTCAGAAGAAAGTGATACACAAGGCCTTCGCTCTACAAATAAAAGAGACACATGTTTGAATCAAGAGTTTCAGACATCAAACATAAATGTGTTACATAGATTTAGCATAATTGGGTCAAAACTTCCGATCAGTATATTCATCTAGAATAGGATTTTTGAGAAGCAAAACACTGGGCTTCAATAACACATAGTAAAATTTGATTTAAAAATATTTTGCTCAAGTGTTTCTATGTCTATACCACCCTGAACTCGCCTGATCTCATCTTTCTGGAGTTTTACTACATTTAAATTTTTCTCTGCTCTTTCAAAATGGGTTACATTTTGAAATGGTTCATCCAGCAGTTGATGATTAATTTTTGAACTGTGAAGTGCAGAAAAAATTCACTGCATTTGTTTATCTTTATAAAAATTTTGGATGAGGGCTCTTGGAAGTGTAAGTTAATATTAACAATCATGTCACAGCATGGTTTTGTAAATACTGTTAATAGTGAACATAAATTCCTAATGTAGGACCAGTTTTTTTCTGGCTAGGATCAAGAAGCCACTTAATTCGTTTTTTAAAAGAAATTGTTTTTTAATCTATAAGAAATTTGACTTGAATTGCTATCTTAAAATATGGGATCTCTGATGGTGAATACATGTAACCACCTTTATGGTTTCTGTTTTTCTGGAAGGTGGCAAATACAAGATGCAAGGTAATCACAATGTTGCATTTTCTTTCCATTTTATACATGTCAGTATTTTATATGTGAAAATAATACAGAAATTGAGATTAATACCACTCAATTATGATAGGGTGGTATTAGAATATCTGTGCCTCACCAAGAAAATATTCTTGGTCTCTCTGTCCTGTGAAAAGCCAGTTCTGATTTCCATCACCTTCTAGGCTGTTGAACCGATCACTTCTAAGGTTTCCTGGAAGTGGTGTAGTATTTGAATCAGAGTATATGACATAATTTTAAAAAGAAATGAGGAAAGTGATGTACCTCCTAGGAGACACATAGTTAAAAAAATGCAGCGAGTTTGACTATATCTAATCTCTGCTCTCCTCACTTTAACTACGAATGAACCAATGTGAATTATAATAAATGCTATGTGAAAACTAAACATAGCAAACTTGTTCATTATCCTCAGGACAGAACACATGGTAAGTGTTTCATAAATAAGGAGTAAATAAAGAAAATATATAGTTTTACTAAAACAGGGAGAAAAAGTGGATATGTAGGTTAGAAAGAGAGAAAATGACAAGTTTCTCTTAAGTAAAACTAGGTTTCTCCATCTGGCTTTTTCTAAGAGTTCCAAAGGGGCACTGAGAATAGGTTTTCTTTTTCTTTTTCTTTTTCTTTTCCTTCTTTACTGCTAAAGATGCATATTGCTCAAAGATGAAAGAGAATCAAAGAAAGGGGTGCCTAAGACTATTTTATTTTGACCATTATTAGTACGTAATAGTACCAGAGGCAACTTGGCAAGCCATATGGCCACAAATAATATATGGAATATCATGTTTCCTTTTCCAACATAAGAATTTTTTTTACTATCCGTTTATTTAAGTAGTTATCATTAGAACTAGATGTGATTGATTTAAATTAGAGCTTCATTGTTACTTACATGAATAAATAATTGAATAAACAAACAAATAAACAAGAAAAAAAGTATAAATCCCCCATGTTGAAAAATTCCAAATAATTCCTGTACATATTCTACCCTCAAGTAGGTGTTGCACAACTCCCAATTCCTTAGATGTAGGCTGTGCATAGTGACTTTCTTCCAAAGAATATAGATTGAAAATAGGCAGTATGGTAACTTGACAGTAGAGAAATCTGACAAACACTACCTAGGTCAGGTAATTGAGTTCAATGTCAACAATGATAAATCATGTTGATAGTATGTACCCTTGAAATGATATGATGTAAATGGCTCATAACTTCATGGTCTTCTTCCTAAAACATGTAATCCTAGCTTAATCATGAGAAAAGCATCAAATACCTATTAAGTGATGTTACACCAAATACCTGATTAGCACTACCCAAACCTATCAAGGTCATCCAAGCAAGGAATATCTGATAAACTGCCAAGAGAAGATCATAGAGACAGGGTGACTAGTAATAATGATATCCTGGATGGGATTCTGGAACAGAAAACTCACATTAGGTAAAAACTAAGAAAACCTGAATCAAGCATGAACATGAGTTAATGATAATGCTTCAGTATTGATTCATTAATTGTGTACTATACTAACAGAAGATATTTACAATAGGGAAAATTAGGTGTGAGGTATATGGGAACTCTCTATAATATCTCTGCATTTTTTTCTGTAAATCTAAGATTATTGAAAATTCTGAACTTTAATACAAATTATTAAATATTTTAATTTTTAAAATATTAATAATTTTAAAAATAGATGGCTTTCTATATTTAAAAAATGGACTTTCTCATAGAACTTCAAATCCAAAAATATATTTTAGTACTTATTCATTAACCCAGTATTTAATTAATTTGCCCCTAAATATTTATGGAACTATATATTACATTACTTAACATGGGTGTTAAGATAGAGGAAATATTATCAAATTTATAAGACTTGTTATAAGAGTAAATAGGAAAATGCCAGCTAACTAGAATTCTAGGATACTAAATGGTTTCAAGATATTAAAGTTTAATTAAAGCTTTATATATATTAATGCTTATTAATGCCTAAATCTCTTTCCTACAGTTCTTCTATTTTGGTAAGAAAGGAATTAAGCTAATTTTGGAATAAATGATAAGTAACTATAACCTTTGGTATAATAGGCAGTTGATTCAAACTAATATGACTTATTGCTTAATTTGATTTTACTTTTGCATCTGATTGCCTGCAATACTATGAATTTTGAATAAATAAAAATATTAAACATTCAAAATATTTAAACTTACACTTATTATGCAAGATAAGATAAAATGTTACTGTTTCAGTCTAAGTACTAATAGTGTGTGAAGTGCTCTCCCTTATTAATGCAAGTTTAATTATCTTAAGTACTCGGCTCAATTAGTTCCATTATATAATATCTTTGCTGCCACATTGATAAGGGCCTCAAGGTGCAGAAGCTGTTGTGTATTGTGATGATCAATTTGTTAAACTGCATATTTCATTTTTATAAGAATTATATATTGATAATAAGTGTATGAAACTTTTTAAAGTAAATTATCCAGAGAGATTTTGAAAATAATCTCAGTGAAAATTGAAATGAAACTAACTTATGTTAAAAAAATGCTGAATAAATTAGTCTAAAAAAGTGAGTAGCATTAATATTGAGAGGCAATTTATCAATGATCAGATCATAAACATATAAGAGCATTAAACATGGCAACATTAGAAAAATGTGAAACAAATAATTATAGGCAAGTAATCAAATATTCTGCAAAAGCATTTATCATTTTTATCTAAAAGATAAAAGTCTAATTCCAGATCCTGGGTAAAAATGCATAACAATAGGTTATTTATTTTTGTGTACAACTTTTCCTAAAGAAAAGAATCTGAGTTGTCGCATCTTATTTCTGGTCATGATCTGGGATGAAAGTAGAGTGGCCTGACATCTACAATACTTCAGTGGCAATTACAGCACAGTTAATATATCAATTTAATTAAATTCCTATAGTGATTCATGACATAAAATATCAAAATAAGTTAACTTGCACAGAAACAGACAAAAAGATCAATGCAGTGGGCAGAGATACAATGAATTAAATTAAAGTATAATTGCCATCTACTGAAAGGACTGTGTTCATAAGTAGGTTTTTTGTAAAGCAATCTTTTTGAAAGACATCAGTTAGGGAAGTTAGATAAGGCAGATCCCAGAGGGTTCCAAAGATCCCTATAGTCAGCCTTAAAGCAGCACTAAATTATTTTTTATCTTATTTTTAAAAAGGAATCCAGTTACTTCATTTGCATGAAATAAAAATAAATGGAATTCTGTCTTACATTTTACTAAGTAGAACATGAGTTTTGCATGTTCAAGTGTGATTTGCCACTCTTTTTTACAGTGTTTTTAGATAAACTTGTATCACTGAAACTCTTATGACATAATACTATAAAAGTTATTATGTTAAAGAAAGAACCTGTGTCAAAGAAAGAAGAGAGAAACAATGAAGCTGGTGGATAAGTTCATCAGGCACTAATCTTCCCACTATCACTCTGAACTAAGTATGATCATGGAGTCCTACAGCAATTTGGAAGAAAGGCTGAAAACCTTCCTGCTAGTAAAGGTCTTTGGTAATTAAACCATGAAAGAAAGAAATGCTGTTCATTTAGGATGTCAAGCTGATAAAATGGATCTTACTGGTTGCAGCAAATGGGCTAGAGAATTAACAATTGGTAATTTTATATGTCACTGTTTTACAAATAATCTTGTGATTTGGGGTTTTCCTTGTGGCTCTGAGCATCTTCATCTGTAAAGAAGAATGAGTTGCATTAGATATTTACTCAGATATCTTCTAATTAAAATATTTTGTAGTTATCTGTTGGAGAGATGATACCTAGCTCATTATCTGCGCTAAGAACCTTGGTTTAGTTACTGCTGGAGTAATTATTGGGTTGTCGGAAAAGTCATGATGCATTTTTGCAGCAAAAAACAGAAAAAATACATCATGACTTTTCCAACAACCCAATATTAACTTATCAGTAAAAAGTATTTTGCTTCATTGAATCAAGCCCAATAAGGTATTGTGTGTGTATGTGTGTGTGAATTAGAGTGTGTATTAGTTCTGAAATCTTCAAGCCAGTTAAAAAATATCAGTGGCTTTGTATCTCCCCCTTTATGTCTGTTAATATTTGCTTTATGTATTTAGGTGCTCCTATATTGGGTGTATACATTTATACAAGGGTTATTGTATTGATCCTTTTATCATTAGGAAATGTCTTTTATGTCTCAAGTGTCCTTCTTGCCTTTGTCTTAAAATTGATTTTGTCTAATATAAGTATTGCTACTCCAGGTTTTTTTTCATTTCCATTTGCATGAAATATTTTTTTCCATCCCTTTACTTTCAGTATGTGTGTGTCCTGTCAGTCTGAAATGGGTCTCTTGTAAATTGCATATGTATGGAACTTGTTTCGTTATCCATTCAGCTACCCTATGTCTTGATTGGAACATTTAATCTATTGATATTTAAAGTGATTAGTGATAGGTATGTAGTTATTGCCATTTTATTATTCATATTCATGCGTATTTTTTTCTGTCCTTTTCCTAAAGAAGTCCTTTTAACATTTCCTGTAATACTGGTTTGATGATAACAAATTCCTTTAGCTTTTTCTTGTCTAGGAAGCTCTTTATCTCTCCTTACGTTTTAAATGATAGCCTTGCTGGGTAGAATAATCTTGGTTGTAGATCCTTGCTTTTCATCACGTTGAGTATTTCCTGCCCATTCCTTCTAGCCTGCAAACTTTCTGTATATATATATCAGCTGAGAGTTTTATGAGAGCTTTCTTGTAGGTAGCTAACTGCTTTCCTGGTGCTGCTTTTAAGATTCTCTTTGTATTTAAACTTTGTCATTTTAATTAGTTTCTTGGTGTGGACCTCTTTGGGTTCATCTTGTTTGGGACTCTCTGTGCTTTCTGGGCTTGTATATCTATTTCTTTCACCAGGTTTGGGAAGTTTTCTGTCATTATTTCTCCAAATAGGTTTTTAATTCCTTGTTCTTTCTCTTTTCCTTTTGGTACCCCTATGATGCGAATATTGTTATGCTTGATGTTGTTCCAGAGGTCACTTAAACTATCCTCATTTAATTTTTTTTTTACTTTTTGCTGTTCCAATTGGGTGTTTTTCTGTTACTTTGTATTCTAAATCACTGATTCAATCCTCTGCTTCATCTAATCTGCTGTTGATTCCTTCTAGTGTATTATTCATTTCCATTATTGTAGTTTTCATTTCTGACTGGTTCTTTTTTATGGTTTCTATGTCTTTTTTTATGCTTACTATATCTGAGACGGTCTCACTAAATTCCTTAGCATTTTTATAACCAGTGTTTTGAACTCTATACCCGGTAGATGGCTTGCTTCATTTTAGTTAGTTCTTTTTCTGGAGTATTCTTCATTTAGGACATGCTCTTTGGTTCCTCATTTTGGCTGCCTCTCTGTGTTTGTTTCTCTGTATTAGGTAGACTTGTTATGTCTCCCAGTCTTGGCAGGGTGTCCTTATGTAGTAGGTGTCCTGTGGGGCCCATTTTTTCTGGTCACTTGAGCTGGATGCTCGAGGAGGGTCCCTTGTGTGGGTTGCATCTGCCTTCCTGTTGTTGTTGAGCCTTGGTTTCTGGTGGCATGTCAGTGGTTAGGATTGACCTTCATGCTTACTGGCTGTGAGGATTGGCCATGACTACAGCGTATGTGCTGCTGTGTGGGGGCTTACCCCATACAGCGGGATTTTCCTTAACAGCCTATAGTGCCTGTTGAGACCAGCCTTTGGGTATGCTACAGGTGGTGTGTTGGTTTTAAGCTAGCCACCAGGTGTTCTGGTTCTGGGGCTTCTTGGGAGGGGCTCCTGTGCAGAACTAGGTCAGCTGCTGCCTGTGATGGTCCAGGGCTACTTAGTAGGCACTACAAAGTTATCTGAATTTGATAACTGCCTCTTCTGGATCTGGAGATGTGTGGAAGAGGCCACGTTGGGAACTGAGGCTGGCTGCCACTAGTGCAGTGCCTGCGTCAGCTCAACAAATGGCCTAGGGCACCCTAAGGCCTGCTGCCACCTGCCAGCTATCCGTAAAGCTCAGCTGCTGAAAGATCCTTAGGTGGTATAAGAGTAGGGTGGGGTAGGGTCTCAGGGAGTCACCAGTGTGGGGTGAGTTGTGTTCAACGAGTTCATGTAGATTCAGTTTTGATGCTAGTTCGGAGACTGGGAACACTCTGCAAAAGTCTCAAGGCCACCACAATCCTGGGGTCTATTGAGCATTGTTCAAGAAAGACTGTAGCATGGGCCAGCACCCTGTCAACCACAAAAAAGCCTCTGGAGTTGCACAAGTTGGGTGGCCAGAGTCCCAGAGAGTCACCAGGGTGCAATGAGTGGAGCTTACCAGGCCAATGAAAATTCAGATTTTTCTGTGTGTGGGAGGGCTGAACACAGGAAAGATGGCATTTGCCCATTGGCTACATGGAGGAGGCCTCAGCACAGGGACAATGGTGGCTTTCCTTCCATCCCTCGCCTTGAAGCCACATAGCTCATTATCTTCCCGTATGTCTCTGGCACCTCCTGTGGCACAGTCCTTCTGCCAGAGCCCAGGCTGAGTGCCTCGGAGCAAGACAGTCTATGTGCAGGCTTCTTTCCATTTGCCTTCTGTCTCACCCATTTGGATGAAGTAACCATTGTTTTTCACAGCCAGATTTTGTGGGGTCTCCTTTTCCTGGCCCTGGTGCTGTGGGCTGGGGAGGCCGGTGTGGGGTTGGGACCTCTCACTCTTCAGGCGGACTTCTGCAGGCACTATATTCCTCCAATTTCTCGACCACCACACATGAGTGTGGGGCCAGCCCTTTCATATCTATGCCCCTCCTAGCAGTCTCAAGATGACTTCTTCTTTATATCCTTCATTATAGCACTTTTGTTCGGATAGTCTTCAGATAGTTCTCCAGCTTGATTGTTCTATAATTTAGTTTCAATTTTCATGTGATAATAGGAGGAAGCAAGCACAGTATTCCCCCACCCCACCATCTTGACTGGAACCCTCTTTCCAAGGTGATTTTTTTTATTAGTGGATTTTCAAAGTAAGTGATTCTCAAACCTTTTGGTCTTAGGACCCTTTAAATTTTTACAAGTTATTGAGGAGAACAAAGAGATTTTTAAAATGTAGGATATGTCTATTAATATTTGCCACTTTAAAATTAATTCTGAAAAATTTTCAAAATATTTGTTGATTCATTTGTTTAAAAATAATATAATATGTTATACATGTTAACACATTTTTATGAAAAATAACTATGTTTTCCAAAACAAAATTAGTGAGGAGTGGAATCATTTAAATATTTGCAAATGTTTCAAATGTCTGATTTTATAGAAGTCAGCTGAATTCTGACCTCTGCTTCAGTATCCAATGTATTGTATTGTTGGAGAAGTGAATGTAGATAACTTGGCTTCACAAGGGTAAGAAGTTGGACAATATTATTTAGTAGATTTTACAGAAAATTATGAACATTACTTTTTGATGCTATGTCAAAACTTGACAAATGGAAGTGTTTTAAAGTCACAATGTGGTATCTGAAACTAAATTAATTATTAATGCTGTTACATTAAAATCTATTTTGTGTTTTGAATTTTTAATGTCACTTTTACCCGTGCATGGATCATTTAAAAATACTGGTTCCCTTAAGGTTTTCCAAATATTGACACATTTTGTTAAATAATATGAGTTTAAAAATCACATTTGTAAATATCACCACTGAAGAGTAATTAAGTATTGGAAAGCTATCACATTCTTTGTGATAGGTATAATTTCCCAAAATTCTAATTTTTGCTCAAAAGTTCAGATTTTACCATTGGTAACAAGTAGTGTCAGTTGTATTCCTTGAAATGACAGTTGTATTCCTTGAAATGACAGATTCACTTTGTAAACTTTAGCAAAAGCATCCCCTCTACATTCTTTCTAGTAAAAATGATGCTCCATGAAATAAAGGGTTAGTTTAATTAATATACGAACTTTTCCCTCAACATAACCATCCTACTTCAGTAAGCAACAGAAGTGCTCATGTGCATCACATATTTCATCATACAAAACATTGTCACAAACATATACTTGAGTAAAGTTATTTTAAGTACTTCATCATGACAGTATGAAACACAAAAATCATTTTTAGTGCTTCATCAGGGTATTGTGAGTGAAACATATGTGTCGGTGTGTGTGTGTAACTATATGTGTATGATGAAGAAAACTGATTATGTGTATGATTTGTTCCAACTGCTTTTATTCTGGCTAAAGTGACAGCAGTTTTACCCATCATTGCTTTTAAACCATCAATGCAAGTGTTTACACAGTGAGAGGGGGCAAATTATGTCTTAGTATTATGATGAAAAGCATGTTGGACTCACAAATCTCCTGAAAGGATATTGGGGACCCCCATTCGCACATTGAGTATCACTGTGTGATTTAGAGAATACATATTTAAACTATTGATGGATGCTGCCTGGTTGTACAATTTTTCTTTCCACCAAAATTTTTGGTATGACTAGTTTTGACATTTTAATCAATATTGGCATGATTAAAAGTATAAATATTTTTCTATCTGATGGATAAGAAAAAGCTCATTGTTATCTTAATTTGTTTTCCTTTTACCATAAAGAAAGTTCAGGATCTTTACCTTTACTGCTCAATATGATGCTGGTGCAGGTACAGATGGACAGTTCTATGGGACAGAATGAACTGTTTATAATATGGCCTACATTCACTTAAGAATGTAATTTATAATCAAGGGTGAATTTCCTTAATAAGTAATCAATTGAAAGAGAGGTAGAAACTTTAATAAGTGATATTGGGATAACTGGCTATTTGAAAGAAAGGTTAATCTATAATTAATTTACATTTACATTTTGTATCAAAAATTTATAATGGATAAAAAAGATCATGGTTTTAATTCAACTCACAAAGTAGAAGAAAAGACTGAGTAACTGATTTTTATATTTTATGTTTGAAACATCTGTTAGAAACCAGAAGAGTTAAAGAAAATAAATTATATACATGACTATATAAAATTATTTAAATTTCTAAATGGCAAAGAGCACAAAATAAATCATAAAAATAATAAAATGGGAAATAAATGTATTTAACACATACCACAAATAACTAATTCTACTTTTAATATATTAAGGGCTCTTATAAATGTATAAAAAAAGAAATAAACAACCTCTGAGAAAAACAAGCTAGGATCTGAGTGTAAGATATTGAAGTAACTCGTAGAATACTCTTAGGAGTATTTGAAGTCAAATCTTCCAGCTCTCTCATTATAGATGAGGAAACTGAAGTCTAGAGAGGCTCAGACAAAAGTTAAATTTCTTTATTCTTCATTAAGTGCTTTAAAAACAATGTTTTTATTCATTTCTTCCCACTAAGTTACCCAAACATGATTTGTTTTCAATTCTGTACAACATTAAATATATGTCACTCTGTAACTACTTCATGAATATTCATACAATTCTATAACTACTCCATGAAAACCCAAATGGCATAGAGTGACCTTTAGCTATTTGCAACTGATATATTTTTAAAAAATAGGTTACCGTTCTATTGCAAGCCACACCATCTGCTGTTATTTTACAAGACTAGATATAGTGGTTAAGAACTCAGGCTTTTGATTGAGTCCAACTGCTCCGGTTGGAATCCTGGCTTTGTAACATACTGAGTAACCTGAACAATTTATTGAAGCCCTATCTGCCTCAGTTCCCGATTTATGTATCATTCCAGTTTCTAATGTTATTATAGAATTAACTCATCCTTATAAAGAGCTTATGATAAGGCATGGCATGCAGTAAATTCCCAATAAATGTTAGCTATTGTCATTTTAGAGGTGAGGGCATTTGGGATGACTATTAAGAGATTTCTCTTTTGTGTATTGTTGCACTATGAATTAGAAGCATGTCTTATCTTCCCCTGATACCACCATAGAAGTGATCTACATATAGAATTGATTTCCATAACCCAGTAATTTTCATAAGTTATTAAGTAACATGATGAATTAATCCCAGGTGTATATTGACAGTAGGAGTTTGGAAAAAGGATTTAGGGTCATTTAGGATAATGGAAATTGAATGAATTTATTATTTTAACCTTTTGTATGAAGAAGAATTTCCAAAGTTGATTCAAGAGTGATGAGAGAGAGTAAAGGACACAAATAAGGGATACAAGTCAGCTGATTTCAAATTCAGATTATATCTACATGCCCTCCTGTTTGTCCTGCAGTGTGAGGCTATTTTCAGTTTGACCTTGCTCTTCTTCTTGAAAAACTTTTCTGGAAACTAAAAAAGCTGAAGGGATTTATCATAAGGCTGGATATGCAGTATTCTAATGCAGCCTGGAAAGTAAATTGAACTAGAAATCACCTGTGCATACTAAAGCCAATGCCTGCCCATTCCAAATGGATCACGATTTCTTAGAGACCCAATACTGAACTTAGAGAATGATTCTCAGGAGCTAAAAAGGATTTTATTTTTCAGATTTTCTTCCCTTTGTCCTTTATGATCCTGATCTCAATCAAATTGTCAGAGGGATACCTCCTCCCTCACAAGGATGACAGAAATGGGAATTTGGGCCTCTTTATTTCTGAAAAAAAAAAAAAAGCCATGTGTATGAAAACTTTTCCACTCAGCATTTTAGCAACATGCAATACACTAAAGCAATCAGTTTTCTTGCATGAAATTCTTCTCTAAAAATACCAAACACCAAACACCAAATGGACTTTCTTCTTAAGTCAGATTGTTATTGTCCTTGTCTCTCTTAGTGGCATACTTTCTGAATTTCTGTATGTTCTTGTAATTACTTTAAGTGACAAAATTTGATGGATTGAACTAATGGGTGCCCATGCATGTTTTCATAATGAAAAATGGTTTATGACACACTATTCATTACTTACTTATTCAGTTTTGTTTTTTTTTTAAAGATGTTTATTGAGGAATTGGGGGATGGGAACAGTGCTGGGGAATTGGGGGAAGGGGAATAGACAAGTTGCTGTCCTTTTGTTCTTCAGTCTAGTTGTGGAGGATGTTGCTTCACTGGCCCAAGTTGGCACCATCATTGCGCTCCCCCCGGGTGAGGCAGATCAGTCGCCGGCTTCTGGTCGGCCGCTCACAGCGGCTGCTGGCTACACACGGTAGCCCATGGCAACCCACTGCCACAGGGGCTGCAGCCTACGCTGTCGCTGGTGACTCATGGCAGTCCAGGTTGAGCTGTTGTTCAGCATCTTAGCTGTAGAGGGCAGTGTAACTGGCCCTCATATGTGGGATCCGAACCGGGGCCCTCTGGTGCCCCAAGCCAGCTCTTAACCGTCGCGCCACTTGGCCGGCCCTACTTATTCAGTTTTTAAAAATATATTCAATATTAAAATTATTCCTCTGAGTGTTTACATAACGTTTTTCTTATTGTTTGAGAAGATATATTGTTGATTTAAAAAAATAGCATTATTGAGATATAATTCATGTACTACAAAATTAATGAATTTAAAGTGTATTGTTCATTGATTTTTAGTATATTCAGAGTTGTGAAACCATCAATCCAATTTAATTTGGGGACAATTTCTTCATGCTAAAAAGAATTTCTCCACTTATTACTCTCTAACTCTCATTCCCTTCTCCAACCCCCAGCTCCAGACAACAAATAATCTATTCTCTATCTTTAGATTTGTCTATTTTTGATGTTTCATATGAATGTAATCATATAATATGTAGAATTTTGCAACTGGATTGTTTTAATTGCGATAATACTTTCAAGGATTATCCGTGTATAGCATGCATTAGTAATTCATTCTTTATATTGCTAAATAATATTCCATTGTGTGGATATACCACATTTTGTTTATTTATTCCCCAATTGAAATTTAGGTAGTTTCCAATTTTTACCATTATGAATAATGCTGCTAGGAGCATTCATTCACTGGTTTTTATGTGAATATATGTTTTCATTTCTTATATTGTTTTTGCCTGGTTTTTGTGTCAGGGTAATACTGACCTCATAGAATGCATTGAGAAATGTTCCCTTTTCTATTTTTTGGAAGAATTTGTAAAAGATTTATGTTGCCTCTTTAAATATTTAGTAAAATTCTTTAAGGAAGCCTTGTGGGCCAGAGTTTATATTTGTGGATTAAAAAAAATTCTAACTTAATCTCTTCATTTTTTATACATCTATTCATATTTCTTCTTTCTTCTTTAGTTAGTTTCATTACTTTGTGTCATCCTGGGAACTTGTCCATTTCATTTGTTACCTAATTTTTTGGCGTACAATTATTTATAGTGTTTCCTTATAATCCTTTTCATCCTGATTATGGAAATTTCAGTCTTCTTTCCTTTTTTCTTCTTCATATAGCTAATGGTTTGTAACTTTTGTTGATCCTTTCAAAGAACTATTGATTTAATTGATTTTCTCTGTTGATGTTCAATTTTTTATTTCATTAATTGCTGCTCTAATCTTTATTATTTCTTACTCTATTCTTGTTTTTGGCTTAGTTTACTCTTATGTTCCATTACTTGAAAAGGAAGGCTGTTAATTTGAGATTCTTTTTTTTTTTCCTGTTATACTATAGGCATTTATAACTATACACTTCCCTCTAAGTATTACTTTAGTTGCATTCCATACATTTTGGTAGGTTGTGTTTTTGTTTACATTTATATCAAAGTATTTTCTAATTTGTATTGTGATTTTTTTTTCTCTGATGCACTGTTATTTATATTTTTACAAGTATATTTTTTAATTTTCAGATATTGGTGAATTTTTCCAATTTTATTCTGATTTATTTGGAAAACATG
>NW_017731462.1:1304084-1305076 GCF_001890085.2 Hipposideros armiger | reverse complement strand
TGTTCTGACTTTGGACATTTGTTTTTGGTTCCATTGACCCTGTCTGGCACAAAGGGTTATTTCTCTCTGGCATTGAATTGATGGACAAAATAAAATGTATTCATGATTTACATCATTACAACCTGAAAATATTTCCAAAGTATAAAGACAGGCTGGCTCCACAGTACCACAGAAAGCTTTCACTAAAGTGGCAGTGGCACTTCGTGCTTAAGGTGGCTCCTGTAGACCTGTGTCCTTGTGCAGGATCTTAGGTCCTCAATAAAGAATTTACAACAATAATATACTCTGAGCACAATTAGATCTGGGAGGGCTGTAACACCCTCTGAATACATAGCACTAGGTAGACAGACTCGTCTGTGCTGAAACAGGTCAGTGGCTCACTGATTGGAATGTAATCTGCACTCAAAATTGAGGTGCTGTGAGTAAGAAGGATGCTATAGCCAAGCTCCACAGATGTTGTTCCTGTTAAAAAAAAAAATCTACCTGAACCACATATCCTTTAATTTCTTACAAGAAATTCAGATCCATTAGAATCTTATGGGACCACCATCATGTATGTGGTCTGTCATTGACTAAAGTGTTATATTGTTTGATTATCAATTCCTTCTTCCATTTTGATAATTTTTGCTTCATGCATTTTGGGACTCTGTTATTGGGTGCATAAATATTTGCAATTATTTTATCTTCCTGATGAATCAATCATTTTACTATTATAAAATGTCATTCTTGATCTCTAGTTGCAAATTTTTTCTTAAAATCTTGTTATATCTCATATAATGGTATATTTAGAGCATTTTTAGTTCAGTTACTATATGCATGAGATATCTTTTTATCCTTTTAGTTTAAATCCATTTGTGTTTCTGAATCTAAAGTATGTCTTTTGTAGACTGCTTTATTTGGATCATGTATTTTTCTATCCATGCTTCCAATCTGTGCCTTTTGAGAGGAGTATTTAAACAATTTATATTTAATATAATTATCAATAATGTAGG
>NW_017731462.1:1295834-1303351 GCF_001890085.2 Hipposideros armiger | reverse complement strand
GGATGGAAAGCAGATATATTTTTGTCACATTACATTTTCAGACCATGTAGGTCACTGTCATAAAGCAGTCACCAGAAACGTTAAATAAAACTACATCATGCAATAGGTTTTTCATATTTTAGATATATATACACTTACATTATACCTGATTGTAAACTTTAATAGTAGGGATAAGTACTCAGTGGAGTGATTGCCAAGCTCTCAAGAAGGTAAACAATTTTGGGGATGGAGAGAATTGTATTTATTTATTTATTTGTTTTGCTAAAATGTGGCAAAATTGTCATGTCGACCTTCATGAAGAAATTATTCTTTTGTTTATTATGGTTAACAGTAAAGTGAAAAATACAATAGAGTCCTCCTCTCTGTCTGAATTTTTGGCATGCATTATGGTAGAATAGAATTAAGTTGGGAGGATGTCAGTGCATTGGTTAGGGAGTAGTATCATTTTTTCAACCTAGTTGGCTTCAGAACATTCGCTAGCTATCCTCAGTTGCTCTTGTGAGGAGTGTATTGCATAGTAGTGTGAATTATAGCATGGACGTTGAGACTGTAGGTCTTGGGATTGACCAAAGCTGAGTTTGTGTCCAAGCTCCATTACTCAATTATATGTTTTTAATCATCTCATCTCTAAAATGAGTGCAATAATAGTGTAACTGTTATTGGGTGGTCATGAGGGGAAAAAATTATGTTTAGCATAACACCGAGAACAAATGAGCACTTATAAAATAAAAACTATATAATTATGTACCCCTGTGATTGTTAATTTTATGTGTCAACTTGACTGGGCTAAAAGATGCACAGATAATTTTTAAAACATTATTTCTAGGTGTGTCTATGAGGGTGTTTTCAGGAGAGATTAGCACTTAAATTGGTAGACTGAGTACAGAAGATCCCCTCACCTATGCAGGTGGGCATCACCCAATCCACTAAAGGCATGAATAGAACAAAAACACAGAAAAGCAAATTTGTTCATTGCTTGAGGTGGGACATCCATTTCCTCCTGCCCTAAGACATCTGTGCTTCTGGTTTTTTGGGCCTTTGGACTCAAACTAGGGCTTACACCATCACTTTTCCTGATACTTACTTAGGCTTGGACTGAATTACACCATAAGCTTTCTTGGCTCTCCAACTCAAAAGCAGCAGACTGTGGGACTTCGCAGCCTCCATAATCACATCAGTCAATTCGTATAAGTCCCCTTACATATATCTAAATATATCTTACTGATTCTGTTTCTCTGGAGAATTCTGACTAATATAGTCCTCAAAATACATCATTCCTTCAATAAATTGTTATTGATCTCTAAGAAATTAATTTATCTATTTCTTTTCCTCTCTATAATTTATTTTTCAGGCAGAGGCACTTGTTACCTTGAAGAGTAGGTTATACAGTAATCCCCCCTCATCAGTCGTTTTGCTTTCTGCAGTTTTAGTTACCTACATAAACTGAGTCCCAGTAATATTAAATGGAAAATTCCAGAAATAAACAATTCTTAAATTTTAAATTGCAGGCCATTCTGAAATCTTGTGCTATCCTGCTCCTCCTTTCTCTGGACATGAACCATCCCTTTGTCCAGCATCTCCAGGCTGTAGCACTACTCACCTGTTAGTCACTCAGCAGCTATCTTGGTTATCAGATCAATTGTCCTGGGATCAGTCATAGTACTCGTGTTCAAGTCCCCTTATTTTACTTAATAATGCCACATTCATGTAAGTTTTATTAGAGTATGTTGTTATAATTATTCTATTTTATTATTGTTGTTGTTAATCTCTTACCGAGCCTAATTTATGAACTAAACTTTGTTATAGTTATGAGATCTGACAATTAAGTTCGCAAACTTGCCACCAGGTGCTTACGTTGAAGCACTGTACAAACAGCTCAGTAAAGTTTCATAGCCTTGGTGTATCAGTGTCTCACAGCTGTGTTCATGTCGACAAGTGGTGGTGTCTTGCTGAGTGGTGTTCATTATTGTTGTTGTGTGTTTTTGTGTGCCATTGGAAGAATGTCTGAGCTTGAACTAGAGCAACAAACAAACATTAAATTTCTTGTTAAACTTGGCAACAGTGGAAGTGAAATCAAAAACATGTTAGTCCAAGTTTATAAGGATAATTCCATGAAGAAAACGGCAGTGTACAAATAGATTAATAATGTTTTTCTGAGGGGAGAGAGTGCATCACTGATGAAGAGAGGTCAGGGCGGCCAGTAACCAGTGGAACTGACTGAAAACATTGCAAAAATTCATCAAATTGTGCATCAAAATCATCAGCTGACTGTGAGAAGCATAGGAGACCAAGTAAACATCAATAGAGAAACAGTTAGAAAAACCTTAACTGAAAATCTTGGCATGAGAAAGATGTGTGCAAAAATGTTCCCAAAGGAGCTCACCGATGAACAAAAGCAAAGGAGAGTTGAAGTTTGCCAAGACCTTTTGAAGAGGCAAGATGATGTTTTCACTGGTGATGAAACACGGGTGTACAAATATGGCCCTGAAACAAAGCGTCAAAGTGCACAATGGAAGTCAGCTAATTCTCCATGACCAAAAAATTCTGTTAGTCCAAATCAAGAGTCAAAATGATGTTGCTAAACTTTTTTGATATCAGAGGGATCATTTATTATGAATTTGTACCAACTGGACAAACAGTGAACCAAGTTTTCTATTTGGAAGTGCTTAAAAAGCTGCATGAAAAAATTAGATGACCTGAACTTTTCGCCAACAATTCATGGCTCTTGCATCACGACAATGCACCAGCTCACACAGCTCTGCCTGTGAGGGAGTATTTAGCCAGTAAACAAATAACTGTATTGGAACATCTT
The DNA here is from genome assembly GCF_001890085.2 of Hipposideros armiger. Classification (NCBI taxonomy): domain Eukaryota; kingdom Metazoa; phylum Chordata; class Mammalia; order Chiroptera; family Hipposideridae; genus Hipposideros; species Hipposideros armiger. The sequence goes on along the minus strand of NW_017731462.1, from coordinate 1,300,539 downwards.
CCCTACTTACCTGATCTGGCTCCCAATGACTTTTTCTTTACCTGAAGATAAAGGAATTATTGAAAGGAAGACATTTTGATGACACTCAGAACACCAAGGGTAATACGATGACAGCTCTGATGGCCATTCCAGAAAAAGTTCCAAATTGCTCTCAAGGGTTGACTAGGAACTGACATTGGTGCATAGCTTCCCAAAGGGAGTGCTTCGAAGGTGACTGTAGTGATATCCAGCAATGAGGTATGTAGCACTTTTTCTAGGATGAGTTCGTGAACTTAAATGTCAGGCTTTCATATATATGATTTAACTTGATGCCAAGGTATTGGTTAGAAAGGCAATACCTAATTATGAGTTTTTCATGGGAGATAAGATTCATATATAAGGCATGGTTTCTACTAGCATATTGAGGAGAAAAGTGGGAATTATTAATAAAATATTTCTGTGCATAAACACATTCACTTAATAACTGAAACATAAATTGCTCAGTATCAAAATTTGATCAAATTATACAATTCTGGAACAATCACATTTTATATTACTAATTTTAAATTATCTGCCCTTTGATTTACCAGCAGTTGGTATGTGATCTAAAATTTCTTTGTCATTGACTCTGATGTATTTACTCTGTTATGCAGGTTTTGTTTTTTTTTCTTTCTTTTCTTTGTACTATTTAGAACTAAAAGGATTTTAATCCACACATTTATTCTGAGAAAATCGAATTCACTTTTCCAACTGCTTAGGATTAGTCAATTAGCAGCTATGGAAGCCCTTAGGAGCCATTCACTCAGTTTAGTGTGCAGAACAAATTAGTACTTCCCAAAATAATATAAAATAATACCAATTAAGCCAACATAAAAGAGTTAGTATCTATAATAATCTCAAGAGACAAGTTACAATAATCTCCAAAAGATCTGCCACTCAAGGACAATGCTTTTGAAGCTTGCATAGTCATGTTACTTTTATATTACACTCCTAAAGGATGCTTTTGCTAGATGTCACCTACTATTACTACTTCTACTACCATTACTGCTACTGCTGCTTCCACCATGCGTGCACACACACATTCTCACTCTCACAAATCTATACATACACCACATACATTTATTTTATCTGCAAGGTTTGGCATTTCTCCCTGACAATTACACTGGGTAGGAGTCCAAAAGAACTATATTATTTTTCTCATTCTTTTATATGTATTGTGTAACCTTGGGTAATTCATTTCACTATTTTATGAAACATTTTTCTCATTTGAAAGGTGAAAATATTGGACTTGGTTATAGGTTGGCCAACTAAAGCCCTCCGACCAGCCACTTGTTTTGGTAAATAAGGTTTTATTGAAACATTCATACTCATTCATTTATGCCAGGTCTACAGCTGCTTCACAATGCATTATCAGAGTCAAATAGTTGTGGTAGAGATTGTATAGCCAGCAAGCATAAATATTTACTGTCTGTACCTTTAAGAAAATATTTGTCAATCCTGAACTAGATGACAAATAAGGTTTTTTCCAGATATTTGTAGTTATTATCCAAGAAGATTTTGGTAGAAAAAACTTAATTTCCCTACAAGCATGATGATAAAAATTTTAAATTACTTAGTGTTCTATTCTGAAATTCTCCATGAAGCCAAATGACAAAAATCAACCCAGTCCATTTAAATAGTGGAATTGTCTCAAGTGATAGTCTGTTGAAGACAGATTGCTAAACCCAGTGGTAGATATATTTTTAGCAATTTGTGCATTTTCCAGTGCTTCAATCTTGTCATTTTAATTACAAGAGATATATCCTAATCTTAAAACAGTCTGCATTTATTGGGAGACCTTTATTCAAAGTCCATTTTTATCCATTTTGAGTAGTTTAAAATGCAGCCATACTCCTCAATCAGAAATGGAAGAAAAACATAAAATGGAAATATGAGTGACAAAAATTCATAAACTCACAGAAAACAAAATATAGGTACATAAAAAGATATGTGTGTATGAGTGCATTTACATTAATTGGCAGAGTGTACTAATAATAAAGGCTTGATTTTTATTATATATCAAGAAGGAAGATTCGTGTTCGACTGATGCTTCAAAAATGTGTTTTATTTTTTTGTGTGATTTTCAAAGAATTAAAATGACAATATGTCAATTAAGGAGCCACTGGGAAGTGATGAACTACCAATTTTCAAATTAGTGAAAGACCTTACAATCTATGATCAGGAACTTAAGTTTCACAAAGAAGAAAATTGGAATTTGCTGCAGCATTGTGAGGAAGAGAATGAAAGCATCAATTTACTGTAAAGCTGTTGGACTGAGAAATGAAAATGCATTAAAGAGCATAACCTAAGTCACACAAGAGAAACCCAGGACAGTTGTATAAACTAACCACCGGATATTCCTTCTCTGTCACGTCTCACAAAATATCAGCTGAGTTATCATGTGTAAATTTAAATTTTTAAAAAACCTAGTTTATGTAGAAAGATTTGGTAGATTTATTTGGCAAAAATGGTCATAAATATGCCCTTCCTGACATCTACATTCCTTGCAATGTGAGATTAAAGCTCCTTCCATCATGGTGGAATCTATTTCCCCACAACTTAAATCTGGGCTGGCCTAATGATCTGGTTTGGCCAACTCAGTTCAATGGAATTGATTGCATGTGGTTTTGAACAGATCTCAACAGGCCTTGGGTACTTCTTTCTTTTACTCTGCTAAAAAGGATCACAAGGACCTTCATCTCATCATGTTAAAAGCCCTTATATAGTCCCTCTCACATTGAAATGGGGTTGGCCTGTGTGTTTAACAGAATGCAACAGAAGAGATAGTATCTGTCCTTCTAGACTAGGTCATTGTGGGTGTTAGAGCTTCTGCCTTGGATTCGTGGAATGCTGCTATGGGTAAGCTAGCTGCTATGCTAGGAGAACACTCATGTAGTCTCTTGACGAGTTCAACGTGGAGAGAAACCAATTTGGGAATAACAGTGAACAGGTTCTTCCCATGAGGGTGGTTATATTTTTGTGGGTGGGGGATAATAGTGTACAAGCATAAATAAGATAATTTTGGGAACTGAGAAATGCTTCAAAGAAGATAACATAGAGTTGTATTCTAGAGACTAATTTGGGAGATGTTGGCTGCCCACAGTGTATCTGAAAGGTTAATATTTAAGTTGAAACCTGGATATGAGAAGGAGGGTGGCATCATCATAATGATTTAGGGATATAGCATTGGAAACAGAAAGAGGGGGAAAAAGCAATCAGCAAATACAAAAGACCTGGGATGGGAATGTACATGGTAATGACTGGAGGACAAAATAAAGACCCAAATATGGACAGCATGGTGTATGAAGGGGAAATGTCACCAGGTGTGGTTGGGATCAGTCGTGGTGGAATGAGAGAAAACAGGCAGGCTAGGGCCTTTGTCAACCCATGTGACTGAAACATTGAAGTGTAAGTATAATAGCAGAGCATTAAGGGAACTTAGGAAAGTCATAGTTGTGATCTGATTAATGTTTAACAGAAGTAGTAGCATGGGAAGAATGATTAGCAAAGAATCAAGAGTGAGCGAGGTCCAGAGACGTTAGAAGCTGATGGAGGAGACCAGGTGAAATTAATGGTGTAGACAATCAGTGTGATGAGCAGTAGGATTTCTACTTGTTTTTTTTAGCTGAGCCATCCTGCCACCTGTTGGCAGTTCAGTGGCAGCTCAGCTCAGGCCGGGAATCAAACTGGCAACCCTGTTGCTCAGAGCTCACACTCTTGAGCGAGCCCTTAACCAACTGAGCCACTCAGCAGGCCCCCAGGACTTCTACTTGTTAACATATATTCTTCTCTGTGTTTTTTTTTTCTTTCTTTCCTGTGTCCATCCTTCCTTCCTTCCTTCCTCTGTAGTTTCCTTCCCTCCTTCTCTCCTTCCACTGTCACACTCCCTCCCTCCTCTCTCTCTCTCTCTCTCTCTTTTCCTCCCTCCCTTCCTTCCTTCCTTCCTTCCTTCCTTCCTTCCTTCCTTCCTTCCTTCCTTCCTTTTCTTTTCTTCCTCTCCTTCATTTTTTTTTTGCACATAAATTGTGTCATGGTGGCTATAAACAAAATCTCATAAATTCACATCATTCTAGACATGATTTCAGAAGGCAGAGATGTCACACTGATTGGCAACAGCACTAACTGATGCAGACAGCTGGTTTGAAAATAGTCAAGAGATTTATTTCTTTCTACTTATGCTGCTTTAGGGTATATTTGGGGTTTCAAATGGGAGGTGCCTTCTTTGCAATATATCACTTATAATTCATCACATGTACTACATTTGTTGTATGTTCAATGGCTCGTAAAAAAGAGCTGACCCAAGAAACATCAACAATATTTGGAGAAATACTTGTTACGCTCTAAAGTGTTTTCAAATAACAGTTTTCAGTCTCAGGGTAGAAATGGAAATGCCCTGAAATGTTTAGAAATCCCCCTCAACTACAGGGATCTTTCTATTTGTATCTGGTAGGACATAGCTATTCTATAAGCATACATTTGAGAGTAAATATTTGAAATGAAACTTTAAAATCTGGTGTGCTAACATCCACTAAGGAAGCAGTCCAGGTTATTAAACTAGAAATTTACACTGTGGACCTTAAAATAATTTCTTTTATCATATAGGAGAGAAGATTTGGCTGACCCATTCCCTTCAAATAGTGAAAGGAAGGAGTGTGATTTTACTTCTAATTGGATTTCTAAGTTTTAC
>NW_017731462.1:1273928-1295780 GCF_001890085.2 Hipposideros armiger | reverse complement strand
ATGTGCCCATATGGCCAAAAGTGGAAGAGGGCTGGTGCAGTGTCCCAGCATCCTTTATGATGCTCCTTGTGGCTCCAGCCTACAGCTTGATTTGTTGTTGTTAATCCCCCACTGAGCACGTTCCTTCTCTAAATTAGAAAGATTCACTATGTGGATTAAATTATGGGATATTAGAAATAGCTATGCTTGTTAACATAGTAGTATTAGCATAGAAGACAGTACATGAAAATAAATACATCCATTTGAGAAACGTATCACATGAAATGTGCCATTTATCTACAGTCCTAAGACAAGAAGCTGAATAAACTGCTCTGTGGTCTACAAAGTAATCTAAAAGCTAGTAGGAAATACTTGTTTTCACCTCAGATCACCACTTACTAAGTAGTTTTGAACACATACTTGACCATTCTGAGCTCTATGTCTTGATTACTAAAATGGTTATGATAAAAATACTTCCTGTAGTATAAAATGTTTATTGGTTTTTCACAATCTCTTTACTTTCTTTATTTTATAGAACAAGTAAAATATAGAGAACTTAAGTTACAGAAATTTAATTGCAGCCATAACCCACAAATCAGATTTTTTATTTTTATTTTTAGAAAATAAGAGAGGGTGTATCTTGAAAAACCAAGAATCCAATGTGAAAGAATCAGTTTTAATTGTTTCTGATCTTATATTAAACATAAAATAGAACTAGTGCCTTTTAAATTGAGGATTCTAAAAACACTGTAAATATGTTTTGATATTAATATATTAATGGATGAAGTTGCTCTGAAATGCTCCAACACATCCTCCTATTTCTCTTTTAACTATATAGGAAGATACATAATTAAGTTTAGGCAAATACAACAAGTAGGTGACAGTTAGAAAATGTTTATTGTTAACTCAATACACAAAATAGGGCAATCATGTATCCCGGTTTGCATGGAATAATTCAGTTTATGTCTAGTATAATGGCATCCTGTCTGGTTTGGCATTTGTCATTCTCAAAAGTGTCCTAGTTTTGATGACAAATAACATGTTTGCCACAGCTCTCAAGCCCTTGTGACTGATTTTGTTCAGGCCCTGCCATTTTTCCAAGCAGCTCAAAGGACTCAGAGAAAGTGACTCCCTCTCTACCTCTAGGAGTGGGTCCCGATATATCTAACCCAGTGCTGGATTTAGGGACTCCTGCTCTGCTTTATCTAATCATACATGTCATTCTCCAGGGGATACTTTAAACCAAATGGTGGGCATATAATTTAAGTTGAAAAAAAAAAAGATTTCACATTTGGCAAAGGGGGAAAGATTTCTCTCTACTTTGGAAATAAATGGATGGATATTGTCTCAATGCCTGATGGCAGTTATCTTGCAACCATGAGGGCAGGTAGCTTAGATAAAACTGACCCAGAGAGAGGCAAAGTAAAAAAAAATCCCCAAAGCCTTGTTCATACCACACACCTGAGGACACTCTACCTTCTGACTTTATGCTCCTTCAGATAATAAATGGTTTTATTGTTCACGCCTGTTTGAGATAGTATTTTCTGAAATAAATTGAAGCTAAAGTATCCTATTAACACATCTCTTATGGCATTTCTCTAAGGATCAAGTAAGATTATTCATGTGAAATTATTAGCACAGGGTTGGGAATAGTGAACTAATTTGTTTATTTTTAATGTTACTGGGAGAATGCTGCCACAGGGACTCTAAGTACAAACAGATGTATAGCATTTTATAGTTGAGATCTATCACATTCTTCTTAAAATCAAATATAGCTCACTGGTTTTAGGCAGATCAGACATTCCCCTCATATCAGAGATCTGGCAACCAGAATCTAGAGAGAAGCTGATAAGCACTGGGGTTTTCTTTCTCCTGATCCAACTTCTCTTCAGCAGATGACATAGTCTCTTACCTGAGAGGAAAGAACATGAGGTTAAACATCAGTCTGACCCAAGTAGCTAATTGTACTGGATATTTGTGCATGTTAGTGTGTTTATGTGTGCACCTGTGTATATGCCTACACTCTCTGTATATAGATATCCCACTTCCAGTAATAACCTTCAGAACATTGTGGGGAGAGAACCTATTCCTCTCCGTCCTCCACCCATGTGATCCAAGGAGGACTTCACCCACTGTCCCAAAGGTAGAACATATGTTCAAAGCCAAACTAAAATCAGGGCCTAACTTTCTGCCTGGCCAGGAACGAACCTGTGATCCAGGCCATGTCGATAAGGACCAACCTGCATTGGAATCACAAGGCTTCTGCTATCGTGACCAAAAGAAAGTGCTGTCTGTCATGCTGCTCTTGAGCTTGAGAGCATGCGTGGCTAGAGTGGCTACTACCATGAGGAAGCTGGTGTTTCACATCACTGATTTAGCTATCTCAGTCAACAACTTCTGTTGCTGTCTCCTGCCTCTCTGTGTTGCTATGTATCCATGTTCAAGGCTTTATGAATTCCCTAGAGTAATGATTTCATGAAAAAAACCGTGAATTTTGAGGTGGGTAAATATATGTACTATGCCCAGTACTGGGATACATAGGTGAGCAAAGTCCCTGCCCCTGAAAGGCCTCATGAAAAGTTTTTAAAGCATGTTGTGAAGCAATTAAAATAGCATGGCCCCTGAATATCTGCATTTCAAATTGTTCAAATAGCACTGCACCCATGCCCCACTTCTACAATGCACTCAAAGAGAGCTGCATGCGTAATCTTTTGCTATAGAAAACGTTATGAATTTGGTTATTGGATTGTAAAACCATATTAAAAACTATTATTAGATTCATCATCTGTCCTTTGCTTTTTTACAACATACAACTGGTACAAAAATTGATCTTCAAGATTTCTAAATCTTCAGATAAAAATTAAGTTATCCCACTTCATGCAAGTGAAGAATGCGTTAACAGCAGGAGGGAGGAGTCTTGCATGCATTTTCTCCTGACACTGCCCATGAAGACCAATATCTAGAAGGAAACCAGCAGGCTTTGAACTTATGATGACTTTTTCAATTTCTCTAAAGATAGAAATGCTGAATTAACATATTGTTTGAGATTCTGATAAAAACAACAGAAAGCAAAAAACCAAAATAGCAAAAAAAAACCCCGAAATCACAAACAAAAAGCAAACCTCTTTGTTCCTCACTTTATTTCCCATTTATTAGGGAAGAAAAATCAGAGCGCCATTAATAGAACAGAATCAATTTTGGGCTATCATAACAGTAGGCCTGACAACTCTACAGGGAGAAGATAATAATATGTTAAGAAGTAGGTCAAGAAGCTTTGCCTGCCAAGCTCAACCCTTCAGAAATGTTAATTTCCACAAAGAGAATAGCAGGATTGTTTTATTTCTAGGGGGAGGGTGAGAAGTAGTCTATTTTGATTTTAAGCATATAAGGTAGGGTGTCATCTGTCCCTGAACTCTCAATGTAAATGAGCTCTTGATTGGACTGTGGCTGCCTTGCCTACAGTAGGGAAAACTGCTGAAGGATGGGAAAATGGCAGGAATTAATGCTTGGGATTTTGCCAGAGGGAAGGCAGAAAGGGAAAAAGATGATCTGATTATACATTCAAGGATGACAGGTGAACCTCCGAAAGTTCAGAGGTTCAGTTCAGATATCCATCTCAACATTTAGGTGTTCATTTGAAGCTTTGCCAAGCCCAAGGGAATCTATGAGGTGTGATTAAAAAATACGGTGAATGTTTAAATTAAAAAAAAATTATTACAGTAAGAGACACATTGTCATTAATCGTCCTCAAAATACTGCCCCTCGCTTTGTACACACTTATCCCATTGTTCTTGCCACTTTCTGAAGCAGTTCTGCAAGTCCTCTTTCATGAGTATCTTTGCAACATCTTCTATCATGACAATGTTCTGTGTCACATCACACATCGCTTCTGATATGGTAATTTCTGTCAAATAAAAATATTGTGGGTTGTCCTCATCCACCTTATTCTCTGGATCTGGCACCATTCAACTTCTGGCTCTTCCTCAAAGTCAAAATGACTACAAAAGGTAAACATTTTGAACCGATTCAGGACATTGAGGCAGCTATGACAGTGCAACTAAAAACACTCACGGAAGAGGACTTCCAGAACTGCTTCAGAAAGTGGCAAAAAAGATGGGATAAGTTGTATTCGAAGTGAGGGGAAGTATTTTGAGGGGGATTTATGGCAATGTGTCTTTTCCTGTAATAATTTTTTTGGGGGGTTTAAACATTCACTGTATTTTGTGATCACACCTCGTAGTTGTTACAGAACCTGTTGACAATCTCTCAAGATCAGTGGGGCTCACATTAAGGTCCCTTGTTTGTTCTTGCAATTCTCCTTACTCCATCTCAAGAAAAAAGGGTCATTGAGATTGTGTACTGTATTTAGAATTTTCTATTACTGTATTATTTTGCTATTGCTGCTATCCTTGAGGGTTCTAAAATAGAATGGAATTTTACTATATCAAGAACCTTACTACTTTTAAAACTTCTCAGTAACAAAATAGTGGATCATAAAAGAAGGAGAAGGTAAAAATTAAAATATCAATATCTAATTTTGTGGAGTTTTTTTATTGGCTTCATTTGTTTTAAAACATGTTTGGTAAATTAGTGAATAATTACATTATCTCCTTTTAATGAGTCATTTGGCTTATCTGCCTAATTATAGATGAAGAATAAATTTTTGTTGTTGTTTGACAGTCCAAAGTAATTTTAATATCACAAGCTGCAGAATTTTTTACTGTTATTCAGAAAAGAATTTTATAGTCAATATCTCATTTAATTGTCACTGAGTTTGGCAGATTAAAAAACTAAACAAGGCAAAATAAAACTCTCACACAAAACACATTCAACAGAAGTCTAATTCTCTCTGCTGCCGAAATTAATAACGATCTCTGTACGCTTAATACACAGATCGTAGTCTGCACATCCACAGCCTCAGCATCACTTGGGAGCTTGTTAGGAATACAGAATCTTAGGGGCCACCGCAAATATATTTCACGAGAGTCTGTATTTTGCAAGTTCCTAGGTGATTCCTGTGCACATTAAATTTGACAGGAAATCTCCCCCACTACATTAGTAATTTTTTTCTTGATAATTCAAAATGGAAATATCTTATATTTCTAATTATAGGAGTATGTACATGTTTATTTAAAAATGAAATTTTAAAGAAGAAAATAAAATATCTCATCATTTTGTCCCTTGAAGATGATCTCTGTTAATAGTGTAAGATAAACAATCAAAGGAATAGCTCTACTTCCACCAAGAAATGAAAACAAAACATAATTACTTCATTTATTTCATATGGCTATCTTAGGAGAAATCATAACTCTAGTTAGGATATTGTTTAATTTTTTTAAAAAAGTATTATAACATCTGAGACTTCTAAAGGAGATTTCAATAAGAAAGATTTTGAAAGCTCTTGGAAGGGGTATAATATCTAGTCCTTTGAATTTCTGTTCTTAAATATTATACGTACATTTATTCAACATGCTGTTTTTTCTTCACTATCTCTTCTAATGCATTGTTCTCATTTACCTCCCCCTCATATATACTATTAATACATATCACAGCAAAAACCAGGAAGTGAAACTTGGTAAAGTGCGCTTCATAAAAATTGGCATATCAAAGTATATAGCAAAAGCAAATATCGGATGTCAAAAGCTACAATGTTTATGAGAAATAAAATAGTGCTATTTCATATAATACAAATAAAGTAAAAACATAAATATTCTAATGGTAAAATATACTGTAATGTTTTTTTCAAATACAAATGGCAAGCATATGAAAATCACATTTTACCTTGAAAGAATTGAACAAATGCAGTGACATTTTTCATGTAGTAGTTGGAGAAGATTTAACAGGATTACAGGGAAAGAGTATGAGGAAATCCTACTCTCCTACACTTATCATTAGTTTTAAGTGGGTATATTTCTGTGTAGTTGGGTGATATCTATTAAAACCCTTATAACAGGCACACATATTTATTCATTAATTTGATTTCTACAATTGATGCTAAGAAAATGATTATGGTTTGTGAAAATTTTATAAAGATGTTTATTAAAGCAGCTTTTATAATTACACACAATTAAGAGACAATGTAGTGGGTTGTCGGGAAAGTCATGACACATTTTGCATTGGAAAACATAGAAAAATATATCATGACTTTCCCGAGGACCCAATAGATATCCAGTAATTTAGGATATTTTAAATTATAATAGATTCCTACAATAGAATGATAAAAAACATTGAAATTATACTTTATAAAGATATTCTTGTTTTATAAGAATAGCCATGGATGGAGAAAAAAATCATTGAGATAAAATATATACAGTAGTAATCATTTTGAACTGCCTTTTATTTTGTAAACTTTAAAATTTGGAAATTTTATAGCTAATAAGTTTTTTTAGTCATCCATTATTTTCCAATTGGAAAGAAAAGACGTGGTTTCACTTGAAATGAAATGTCGACCAAGGGATATATTTTATTCATTCCATATTATCCAAATAACAGTATAGTGTCAAATGCAGTGTTTTAAAAATATTAGAGAGAAGGGGACAGAGGAGTTCCACTTCATGATACCAGGGATGTGTCTATTTATACCCAAGCTAACAAAGCCAAGCTAACAAAGCCAAGGTTATGGTCTGGTAACAATTCAACTGTCATCAATTCTCCAAATCTGGAGAAAACTGGAATACTCATTGTCAAAACCTCACAATGCATGAAATTTCATGCTATTCCAGAGGAGGCTGTAGAGTCTCCTTGTCCTTTCACCTATTATTAACCCTTTCACTTTGTGCATGTGCACAAGCGAAATCACTAACAATAAGATATAGAATAAATAAGTAATTTTTCTGTCTTTAATAATCTATCTATCTATCTATCATCTGTCATCTATCTATCATAACTAATGGCTTCAACTTTTGGTTCATCATTCGTTACTTCTTTCATTATTTCTGAGTTAAGCCACAAAGTTGAGAAAATGGGGGATGAATATGTATATTTTAAAGTGGCATCCTAGACATATTAAGAAGTAAAAAAGAATGTTAGTAGCTTATGGAAAAGGATGATTCTTTACTAGGAATACATGAGTATGTCTTCCACCATCTCAGCAACTATAGGGAGCAACTGTAGGGAAGTCTTGGGAAGTAACCAGATTGCATCCCCTGCAAAAGGGAGCCAACTGTGCAATGAGGATCCCCCTCTCCCATTCCCCAGGCTGTGAAGAATCTGCTAGAGCATCTTCCATGACAGAGGATGTTTTACACTCAAGAAATATGCACCAGCTAAGTAAAAAAGGCTGCAACTTTTTCTCTCTAATCTTTCCTCCCCTTTATCTGACCCTAACGGGCAAGACAGGAGGGATGGAGAGTGATTTACAGACCAAAATGCATTCTTCTATGCTGATAGCCAGTGAGCCACAACTCATTTCAGATGTGGAGGGTATGAAAGTCTTTAATTTGACTCTGAGATTAAAATTTTATTTAGATCAGACTGAACTTCTGAACACCCTGGAATAAAACTGTTCAAAGACTCTTCTAAGAGGTGAAAATGACTTGAAAAAGTCTTTAGAATCAGCACAAGTGTATCTGCAGCGAGAAAAAGAGATGCAATAAATTATGTTGAAGACATTTGTAAAAGAAAGAGAAAAAATACTCTTTCTAGACTGCATCCTCTTGAGTTCAGACAGCTCCAAAAACTACGTAACATACGTTAAATATGTAGGGTAATTCACTTACAAATATGCTTTACACAAATTGCTTTGCTTTTAAAATAAAGTATGCCAAAAGCCTCCAAATATATCTTATACAACAGAATGCAAAATAAAGCATTTCCTGTCAAATATATTCTCAGGAACTTCAAACACATTAATCCATCAACAAATAGGTATCACACATTCATTTATTTAAATGCATATTGAGTACTGCAAATAAACACTAGGGCTATAAACATTGGCCTAGAAAGTCTTACATTTTATGTTTCAAATAAAACTTAATATTAAAAAAATGAACATGTTTAAGCATTTCTGACTTGTTAAACATCGTATTCATTGTTTAGACAGATAAGGATTATTAAAGTGTTCTTGCTAACCTCACCATTAGAGCAAGGTGAAAAATTGAACTTAACTATTAAAAAAAAAAGTGGAACATAATTGATTTACTAAGGGAAGTACAGATAAAGCACCATAGATTTCAAAGGAAGAATCATGTGAAAATGGGAGGCATTTCAGGCACAGGGAATTAGCAATGATCTGATGTTAGGTTAACGTCATAACACTGATTGGAAATCAGTATTTAACAATCTGATTTTCCAGACTTACCCCCAGATTTATACCATCTACTCCAGCAATAGTAACCGCTCCAGGTATGAGGTCGTTCTGACTTCCCTGCACTGCCCTCCCTACCCCTGCCCCCCATCACCACATTTTCATAACTGCACTCAGGTTAGGATCTATTGTTGTCTTTCTAGAGAGGAGGAAGCTAAGGCTGTTCCTTTCTCTTCTTTCTCCATTTTACAAAAGTTTTGATCATATACCGTATTTGCCGGCGTATAAGACGACTTTTTGGCCCTGAAAAATATGCCTCCAAGTGGGGGGTCATCTTATACGCCAGGTACACTTCAGATAGACTGCCCATAGTGCTTGCCCCGTGCCATAGTGGCCTCCCGATGCCCGCCCACTTCATTCCACATACCGTTCAGGCATCAGCAGCGCTGCTGGGTGTATGCTCGGCTGTTATGCGATTTTGCTGTTATGCGATTTTACCACACTCGCAAAATCGCACACAGCCGACCATATAACAAACTCTGTATTTTGAGTGGAAATGTTAGGGGGTCGTCTTATACGCCCAGTCGTCTTATACGCCGGCAAATACGGTATTCTCTCTGTTTCCATTCCTTTAATCCTGTGTATCCCTCCTTTGACATTAGGTTCAATGTCTGAAAGTTGGAAGGGGCAGAGGATCTGAAGTCAGAAGCCTGAGATCTGTGTCCTGGGTCTGCTCCTTGCTGCCTGTGTTACTTATTCCTTTAACATCTCTGAGCTTCATTTTACTTTTCATATGGAACTTCTTTGACAACTGTGAATATAATGTAAAGTATGATTTTTAAAATACTCTATAGGCTATAATAAATCATGTGTAAACATTCTAAAGCACTCAGGATTAAATTGGTCGCTTCTCTATAACACATTGCATCTAGGTGGATTTTAGCACTTTTCATCCCTACGGCTTTAATGTCTTTTTCTTCCCTACCAGACAGTGAATTCCCAAAGAGGAAGACTTGCTCTCATTCATCTTTGGAGCATGGTCCACAGCATGGTCCATAGTGGATACACAGAGACTAGTTAGGACGTATTTGAGGTTAGAGAAATAAGGCTAACGTTAGTTCAATCACAGCCATATTAATTAGGAGTCTAAAATGAATGTGAATATAAAATTTTACAATGATTTACAAATTGTAGTGATGTAGGCATAGGACCTAACTTGTTTACAGGGATGTTTAAGATGCTTAGAAAAAAATGGGTAGTATGAAGCCAATCTTATAATATGCGTATGCTATCATTTGCTTTTTTAAATAAATGAGCTAAGAGATCTGTATAAAAAAAAAGAAAGAAAGAAAGAAAAGAAAGTACACATTTTCTTCCTCCTCATACACCAAGAGATGGGATTTCTAATAGGGGGTTGAATGACCTTAGCAGTTTATTTATTTATTTATTTTTAGCTGAGCCATCCTGCTACCTGTTGGCAGCTCAGTGGCTGCTCAGCTCGGGCTGGACTTGAACCCCTGTTGCTCAGGGCTCAAACTCTTGAGCGAGCTCTTAACCAACTGAGCCACTCAGTCGGCCCCTAGCAGTTTAATGAATTTCTCTGTGGTGCTCTCCTCATCTAAAGTGGTGGTAAACTTCCTTTGATTCATTTCATAGGATATTGAAGATAAAGAAAGTTATACAAATGAAAAGTTTGCAGTATTTTTGTTTTTAGAAAGTTCTTCTAATTTTCAATTCTACTCTCTTTCCACATCTGTGACATTTGAGTTATTGTTCTAATTTGTGTTTCCTTGAGGGCACTGGCCCGTGGGTGATTCTGAGGGAGGAAATTTGTTTTCTGTGTGGTTCTCTCTGGTTTTGGTGAGGCTCCTGAGCTGGATACCAGCTCCATACTGCTGGCATCTGTCGCAGTATAGGAAGACCTGTGCTTTTCTTGGGGATGGAGTTTGCCAGATGTCTTTTCAATGAAGAATGGCTATTGACACCCCTTCTCCAGATGTTGGTCTTCCCACTTTCTTGCCACCAGTCCAGCTACCTTTTCCAATGTCTAGTGCAGCAGTTACTCCAGGTGGTTCTCCTGGACTAATCACTCCGGACAGAGGCTACTTGGCTCATTGTGGCCAAGTTTACCTTGTACTCCTCCAGGATGACTGAGGTCTTAGTAGTCCTTACCTTCCTGGTCCTGCTGGGAGGAAGAAAAACCGGAACTTTCTATAAGAGGACCTTGCTGCTGCTGCCTCTGCCTGCCTGGTTTTGACTTCTTTCAGCCACTTGCCAACGCTGCCTGAGTACTGTCTACCCCATATCCAAAGGAGTTTCAAAAGGCTCTTTTTCTGTTGGCCTCTCTGACATTGTTCTTCTTTATCTTATTCTGTTGTTTTCCACTCCTTGATCCTCCCAAACTCAGGGGTGCTCCTGGGACCCAGAGCCATGCCCAGTACTTGTGGTGAGGGCCAGTTTTCACACCGAGAAGGTGCTGGGTGACTCAGCACCTTTTCTACTTGCATGGAAGTCAATGACTATCCCACAACATTTCTGGCACTTTGATGGCTCTCGTATTGTTTCCAAGACAGATTCAAATGACCCTCTACTGTATTCTTTAGAGAACTGCTGAGGAGTGCATGGCTGACTACCAAGTTTGTCCTCAAGCCTCCATGTCTTCCCTATAAACAAGTCTTGATATTTAAAAAAAACCAAAAACTCCTGCTTGCATTTGATTACTTTTCAGTATGTTGGGAAACACGGCCTTTGATAGCATCTACTCCATGTGCACACTAGCTGCTTCAGAACCTACGCAGATGCTCCACGTGCCCCTTTATAAGCTAATGGAAACCTCACCTGTGTGTGCAACAATGAAAACTCATTTGGAACTTCACCACACCCAGCCTTACAATAAACATGAAAAAAACTTCTTTTGTTGGCAATTGCCCTCCTATCTATCAGCTTGAACAAACCCTTAAAGACAGTGTCACATGATCTTTAATTTACTCAAGATAAGCAAGGCTACTTTCTTTCCATTTCTTGTTATTTCAAAGAATACATCAGAAAGAAAAATTTTCTTTTTAATTTTTGTTACAAATAAAATTAAGCAAACTTAAAGAATGTCCAAAAAATCTCTGGCTGTTTGACAACAGGAGCTGTGGTCACACATACAGAGACTCTAAGTATGGATGGAAGATTTTTTTTTTAAAATTAGAAACAGTTTTTTATAATTTCTGTTGGCCTTCTCCCCTGGCAGTGCTTTTAAAAGAATTAATGAGATACGGTCTGGAAATCACTCTGTGCTCCTTTGAGAGGTGCTATGCAAATTTAAGGTAACAGTATAAGATGTCATTATATAAAGAGTCAGGTAATTATTTGAAGAACTGGGAAGCTTAACTCTAACTCAGCTGATTGAAATATTTGTTGAAATTTTGAAATGATTGATGTCCATTTCTAAATTAGATTTGTCACTGCTGTCAATAGCCTTGGAAAGTGTCATCAAACAATATTCTTCGTGCAGAGTTAAGTGTCTTATAAACCTAATCAGAGTCATTTTCCCACAGGAGAAAATATAAAATAGTTTGCTTTAGGCACTATTGAAGCATTTCCGTGGAGGGCTTTTATTTTACTTGAAACTCTCAGAGGTGTTTTACTACAATGCACAGCCCATAGCCAACTTAACTAGCTTCTCAGTGTCATAAACCTAAGGTTATGTTAGGTTAATTTTCTTCTTCATCCACCTGATCTGCTAGCTCTTTTCTTTCCCCCTTACAGCTGACAGCAAGATGACTGATTACCGCCAACTACAAGGCTCATTTTTGAATGCATGACCTTTTATGGCATAAAGTTAGAAATTCAATGGACACAAAGAAATCACCGTAAATTAATAAATGAAAATAGTTCAATACCCACCGGCCAGTTAAGCAAATCATCATGTTCACTTGCTCCTAGAAATCATTTGCAATGGATATTCTTCCAGTTACAGAGGAAATTAACTACCTCACAAGAACCAAATTAAGAAGTCCAGTGCAATGAACTGGGAAGGACTTTATGAATGGTATGGCCACCTGATGAGTGACAATTTCACATTTAATTACAATGGTGTACAATTTATAACTCTCCCTCTCATCTTTCAAGGTATGCCACATTGGTAGAGTTTCCAGCTAGGGGAATTATATGCTGGGAGAAACTCTGCCTTAGGTAATTTTATCACATCTCTGTGACAAAGATATACAGAAAGGCACTATAACAAGTAACGCTGGCTTTGCTTTGAGAAGCTGTGTGTCCTATAGGAGAATTTTTCAGCAAGAGCTGCAAGTCTGTGGTTTTGATCATATACCATTTTTCAACACAGTCTTTGAGTCTGGCAAGTGAGGAAGAAAGAACTAAGTGGAGAGTGTTTCCTACCTTCTTGACTTACACTGGGTAACAAGGTATCTTTCTTCATGGTTAAAAACATTATCTCTGAGACAAGTTTGAATCTTGGTGCAGTAAGGGAGCCAGAAGACAATGCAGGAGAAGAACTATTAGCTTTGAGTGATGTGACTGAAAGAAATGACTAGACAGGATCTGTGGGGTCCCCTATAGGAAACACAGTGTACCTTAGAGGCACATATCTAGATCTTGTGCTCTGCACTCTTCTCACCAGAGTGAGAAATCTTAGAGTCAAATTTACCTTAACATCTATAAATGTATGAATGATTTTGGCAAGTATTTTTCAACACCCTGTAGCAAATAGTAAGAACACTGGAAAAGAGCTGTATGCTCATTCTTGTTAAAAGTACCATAGCCTCTCTGTCTCTATCCAGTGCATCACATTATTTTTACCATCCTCCACCCCACTGGACAACTTTTTATTCTTGAAATTGAAAATGTGTCTCCTAACTCAGAGAAGTTATGTAGCACAGTGGGAAAACCATTTTAAAAATTAAACATGCATTTGTTTTAAAATAAAACTCTTAATAATCTATAATTCAATAAATGAATTTTAATTCAGTTAAAAATGTGTTTTAAGACAAGGACAGCATAATATTTAATGAAGAAACACTGGACAGACTGAAAGTCAAGAAAATATAAAATGTCCACTATCAACACAATTATGTAACATCATACAAGAACTACTGGAACTGTAAGACATAGCAACCAGAAAAGAAAAAGAAATATATAAAATATAAGAAAATAAAAGAAAAACCTCATTTTGTGCAGATTATATAATTGCAAGGATTTTCCTTTACAACAATCATCCTTCAAGAGATCTGAGTCTTGCACTATCCATTCTGCAGGGTTTAATAGTGTCCACACTAAAAGGGTTGAGTACTGTGAGTGACTGGTTATATAGGTTCGCAGTACACTGAGGATTTCAATCTAACTCACACACTCAGTCAGACTAATGGGCTGAAAATTCTTCCCTGGAGCTCATCAAAACGGCTTTCTCGGTGTGAGGTCACTATGGCAATGTCCACCCATTTCCCTGGTACTCACCACTAAACATATTTTCTCTAATCTATGTCAGGCACCATGCACTGTATCTCACTCACCTCTCTTGCCACACTCCTCTTCTCTTTGTTCCTCAAACTGACTTTCCTCTTTCTTGCCTGGAGCACTCATACACTCTTTCCACTACCTGATGACCCATCACTCTCTCCCTACCCTTCCTTTATTTAGAATTTTTCATCATTAAATTCACAACCCTGATGATACTTCCCCAGGGAATCCTAAATCCCAGAGATCAGGTGAGGTGCTCCAGTTAAAATATTCATAGAATGATGTAGTTCTTATTTATAATAATTCTTTGAACAGGAATTATGGTGTAATTAATTGTGCAGTATCTGTCTCCCTTCTTCCGTATTCTTCCATCTTTATAAGTTCAAGATTAATAATGGCCACCATTGAAACTCCAGACTTGACCCATCACCTGTATTATCAGAGGCACATTTGGTGAATGAATGATTTGGCAATCTCTTATTTTTAGAAAGCAATTCTTCCCCCAAAAGAAAACAAACCAAAAAAGTTGTTCCTCATAGTAATTTTCTTCTTTTCAATCTAAGAGTAACCCTTTGAATCATTCAAGGAAATCTGCTTCCAAATAAAAAGTTTCTAAATTTTTGAGGACAGTTCTCTTGTCCTTTGCATTTTCTCTTCACACTGAACATCGTTCACTCATTTATGAGAAACAGATTTGTTGAACATGTGCTCAGACTGGGCATAATGTCCATGGCTCTTCTTTGCTCTCATGTGACATTATGGTTTCCAGGCCTTTCAACTCAATGCCAATGTGAGTGAAGAAGGCTTCAGAACACCGTGTTTCTATTTCTTTTCCTCCTGACCGTTTTGCATTGCTCCATTTTTTTTCTTTAGTCTGCACTTTAGTAGGCACTAGTTTCTGCAATTGGAGAAACTCGTTCTTCAGTGTGCCTTTAAATTTTTCTATCTCAGTATTCCCAAAATTTGATTCTGTTTTCCCCATGGAGATCTGATGTTTATTAGTGGGCAGATGTTTTTAATAATATAGAGGTTCACAGGGTTCAGTTGCAAGAATTATGTAAATTATGGATGTGGACAGGGGTATAAAACAAAGGTATTAATAGTTAGAAATACTATCCTGCAAGGTTTATGCCCAAAGGAAAGTGAAAACCGTTGGAAGCTATAATATATTAACAATATGAACTTCAAGATGGTGTCTTCTTTCAAAATGAATATTCTGAAGGAACTATCTTTTCTACATAAAGAAAAAAAGGTAAACACTTGAATGGAGAAATCATTCTATATATAGCATGGACAAAATAAATAAATAGTTTGAAAACTCAGTAAGACCTGTACAGTACCAACATGAAGAACCTTTCAATGGACTATAAAATTAATGGAAAAAATATGATAAAGTAAAAGTGAAAATGACTGGTTGGAACAAGGCTGAAGCTAATTTGAAAAGTTAAGAGTAGATTTTAGACAAAACAGGCTGAAACTTAATGTTGGTGCATCCATAATTATAGCAAATAGCCTTTAGTCAGATGTAAAATTTAACATCTTTAAAACGTTGTGGCAGCTGCTCTCCCCAAAATGATGTGTGCTTTTTGATCAGTTCCCCCAGCCCCAGGTATGGTGTTCACATGATGCTCTCTCCAAAAGGATCTCCAGTGTTAGATGAATGTATGTCAAACTTGCTTTAGCAGCGGAACCATTTATTATTATTATTATTATTATTATTATTATTATTATTATTATTTTATTATTAGTTTCAGGTGTACAGAAAAATGCAATAGTTATCCTTTTCACCCCTCACAAAGTGACAACCCCTCTCGCCCCATCCACTGCCCTCCCACCCCCGATATCATATTTATCTATTACAATTCCACTGACTGCATTCCCACACTTTACTCCACATCCTGTGACTATACGTATATATAATTATAGTTGACATACAATATTATTCAACATCAGTTTCAGAAATACAGTGTGGTGGTCAGGCCCCTACACCACCTATGAAGTGATCTCCCTAACAAGACATGAGTCCAACTGGCCCCCTAAAAAATATTTACAACATTATTGATTATATTCCCCAGACTGTCTTTTCTATCCCTGAGGCCATATTGTAGTTACCAATTTGTATTGTCTCGTCCTTCCCCTTCTCCTTCATCCACACCCGCTCCCAGCTAGCAACCCTCAGTTTTTCCTCTGTGTCTCTGAGACTATTTCTGTTTACATTTCTCATTTGTTCAGTTTTTTGGATTCCACGTATAAGTGAGATCATATGGTATTTGTCTTTCTCTGACTTATTTCACTTAGTATAATGTACCTATGGCCATACCACCCTGAAGTGCCTGATCTCATCTCATCTCTGAAGCGGAACCTTTTTTGTTCTTATTCAGAACCCCCCTCTGTGTGATTGGGTAGATGAAGGAATGGGGCAGAGGAGTAGGTTTGGGGGCGGTTCACTGGCTAAACTTCCAAGATCTTTTTTTTTTTTTAACTGAGAGACATGTTCAAGCTGAAGGCAGAGCTGAATCACTCATAACAGTTGAAGGCATTTTTTATTTTGAGAGGCCTTGGGAGTGAAGAGAAGGTGCAAAGGGATGAGGCCATTAGCAGAGGAAAGAAACTTGGGGGAGTGAAAGTCTCTGGGTCCTCTCAGCACAAATGTGGCAGAACATCATGATATATCTTCATTTATAAATATAATTAATTAAGAGAAACTCACTACCTATTCCAGGAAAATCAACACTTGGAGCAAATGGCTCCCCTTGAAGCACAATAGATGCCAGAAGAGAATTTTTTAAGGTCTCATTAGCAATTTCGATGAGATTTGAGAATTAATGAAAAGGATGTTATAATAAAAATGTAAAACTGTAAAGGAGATAGTTCTTGAATATTAAAAAAACCATAAAACCCTCAAAATATGATTTTGGGAAATGAACAAATCTCAAGAGAGAAACAGGATTTTAAAACATGGTTGGAATTGAATACATGGCAATTAAAATTCAATGAAGAAATAGGGAGCTTCTTCAAGGCTGCAGTGGAAAATGTAAAAAAGAAATGTTATAAATGACATGAATATACATGAGATCCAATAATCTTAAAATATAAAGTACAGATGGAAAAACGGTAACAGGGTAGTTTGAAAAAAACAAAACAAAACTAAATGTGAAATAATAATATAAAAGTTTCCTGTTCTAAAGAACGACTTGGGTTTCTATATTCCAAAGACTTCTTCCTTTCAGAGATAACTGTATTTGCATATTTATTTATTCATTAGTTCACTTATTCATGTAATAATTGATTTAACCAACATTTACTGAGGAATAATGCTTAAGGGCCATAGATATATAAATTTTTAAGAAGTACTGTTTTTGCCTCCAAGTTCATGCTGTTGCGAGGCTATCACACAATTATATATGTTAAAGTGTGCAGCTCAAAGGTGGGCAGTAAGCTCACTCAACATTAACTTCCTTCTTTATTACTTTGCTATACTCCATATGATCTCTTATTTCTATTGAAGATATGATAAGTATATTTTGTTCTTTGTAATTTTGAGAACTAGTTTTATGGGATCAAGGTTTATCCTCAATGTGTTGATAGCATCATACCTTATTTTAAAATAAGCAATGTTATTCCATTTCCCTTCTTCAATATATGAACATATTTCTATTTGAAAGAAATTTGCATGGAAAAATAGGTTTTTCACTTCATTTTATTATTAATAATTATCTGTCCTCAATGATCATGATATTTTAGAATATATTTAAATCTTGATTTAATTTTATTTATAATTATATGAATAATATGACTTTGTATCTATATATGAGGTCTGGCATTAAGTATGCAAACTTGTTGCAACAATGTTGCGAATGTTTTTTGATATCAGATGGATTATTCATTATGAATTTATACCAACTGGACAAACAGTTATCTAAATGTACTATTTGGAAGTGCTGAAAAGGCTGTGTGACAAAAGTTAGGCAACCTGAACTTTTCACGAACAATTCATGGCTCTTGCATCATGACAATGCACCAGCTCACATGGGAAAACTTCTGTGAGGAAGTTTTTAGCTAGTAAACAAATAACTGTATTGGAACACCCTCCCTACTCACCTGATTTGGCCCCCAATGACTTCTTTCTTTACTGGAAGATAAAGGAAAAATTGAAAGGAAGACATTTTGATGACATTCAGGATGACAAGGGTAATATAACAATAGTTTTGATGGCCATCCCAGAAAAAGAGTTCCAAAATTACTTTGAAGGGTGGACTAGGTGGTGGTGTCAATGCATAGCTTCCCAAGGGGAGTACTTCAAAGGTGACTGTACTGATGATATTCAGCAATGAGGTATGTAGCACTTATTCTAGGATGGGTTCATGAATGTAATTGTCAGATCTCATATATACATGTATATCTGTTACTTCCTAAAACTATTGTTATTATTTTTTAAATTATATTTATTGGGGTGACAATGGTTAGTAAAATTGTATAGGTTTCAAGTGTAGATTTCTATAATACATCATCTATATATCACATTGTGTATTCACCACCCATAGTCACTTCTTCCATCACCATATATTTGATCCCCTTTTCCCTCTTCAATCACCCCTGTCTCCCTTACCCTCTGGTAACCACTAAATTGTTGTCTGTGTCTATGAGATTTTGTATCTTTCTTTCTTTGTCTTGTTGCTTGGTTGCTTTCAGTTTTATATCTCACATATGAGTGAAGTCATATGGTTCTTGGCTTTTTCTGTGTGACTTATTTCGCTTAGCATAATAATCTCAAGATCCATCCATGTTGTCACAAATGGCACTATTTCATCTTATGACCAAGTAGTATTCTATTGTGTGTACTGTTTTGATTATTGTCACTTTGTAGTACAAGTTGAAGTCGTCAGGGAGTGTGATACCTCTAGCATTGTTCTTTTTTCTTAGGATTGCTTTCACTCTTCGGGGTCTTTTGTGTTTCCATACAAATCTGATGATTGTTTTTGTTCTATTTCTTTAAAAAATGCCTTTGAGATTTTGATGGGGATTACTTGAAATCTGTATATTGCTGTGGGTCATATGGCCATATTAACTATGTTGATTCTTTCAAGCCATGAACATGGAATATTTAATTCATGTGCATCTGTCTATTTCCTCAAGAGTTGAAACATTTCAAGAACATAGGCCATGACATATTTTTCCCTAGTAATAGTTGCGGTACTTAGTAATTAGTTTGGGCAGATCTCAACTATTAAATATGACTACCTGACTTTATAATATGCCTGTATGTCCAATCTGTGCTAATCAACATTGTGCAGAGGACAATTCATTTAGAAGTAAACATTCTCATATGTCATTATCAATTTCCTTCAAGAGTGAATTCTTCTCTGAAAATTTTCTATTAAATTCTTCTGAGTGTTTGGTTAGCATTTCAGAAATTTGTACAAGACATCAAACATGAAGAGGAAACAAATATCTAAGTAACTTCCACAGAGGCACTATCTCTACCTGTTACAAGCTTGTGTTGTAAAATTGATATTTTACAAACATAAACTTTCTAATACACACTTAAAAATTGTTATGCCCATATATG
Organism: Hipposideros armiger; assembly: GCF_001890085.2. Classification (NCBI taxonomy): domain Eukaryota; kingdom Metazoa; phylum Chordata; class Mammalia; order Chiroptera; family Hipposideridae; genus Hipposideros; species Hipposideros armiger. Next base: position 1,276,521 of record NW_017731462.1, on the reverse strand, counting down.
AATAATTTAAAAATGATTCCAGATATGCCTGATAATCGACAAGTATATATTTTAATTTCCAAAGTAGTATAACTCCATTTTATGTTTTTTTTTAATGCCCACAGATACATGTTTTACCTCATGACATATATTTCCTTCTTAAGGAGGTGATTATCCCTGATTGGAAAAGAGTTATAAGCAATATAAAATAAATGTGAAATACTGCATATTTTAAGTAGTGTAACTGAAGAAAATGTTAGGATTTTCCAGGATATGCTGACAGCTGTCTAATGGAACTAACATACAGCAGTGATATCATTCCAAGAAAAGGATATGATGATTAAAGCTGAAGGTGGGAGGCAGTACAGGAATAGGACTTCTTAGCTGGTCTTGTGCACTAAGTATACAATGCAGCAAAATAAATTTTATTGATTTTTATTTATATAGATAAATCAGTTAACCGTGACAATAATAACTTAGAATTTATTATATATTAATAGTCATTGAGGGAAAAAAACTTGAATGGTTGAATTTATAAGTGGAGAAAATATGACCATATTAATCTATCTAATGTGACCATCATTAATCTGTCAAAATAAAACTTCAGTAGCACTACTTATCAAAGAAAATGATAGTTAACGAACTTCAAGGTAAAATGACTGGGGTTCAAATCCAGAGTTTTCCACACAGAAAGTGATTGTTGGAATATTAATCACCTCTTTTAACCTGTTTTATCATAGGTAGAATTGGAATGCTGATAGGATCTACCTCAAATCATTATAAAAGTTGAAAATAATATTTTAAGGTTTTTAGTCTGTGCTTGGCACATAGGTCTCTATAAAATGTTGTTATAGAAAAGAAAATGTCTATAAAGAAATAATGTGCAGACATCCATCAGAACCAGTCTTCTAGGAAGAGCACAATAACACATAAAGTCTAAAATGAACCATAAGGTACACACTCATATCGGTAATTTCATTAAGTGAGGATGCTTGGGTAGCCTGTGGAAAGTAGTGTTGAGAAGTATTATCTTCACAGGCCAATATGGTATTAAATTTAGCTACCCATTCATTAATACTTGTGAAATCATGGAAAAATTACATATACATTCTAATCTTCCCCTTCTTCATCTGTAAAATATCTCTCAGATACATAAACACAAAAACTTTAAAAACAATGTTATTAGCAGATTGAATCCAGTGATGTATACATATAATTATATACCATGAGCAAATAAGATTTATTCCAGGTATGCAAGGCTGGTTCAACATTCACAGCTCAAATAATGTAATGCATTATATCAACAGGCTAAAGAAAAAAAATTATTACAACATACCAACTGATGCAGCAAACACAATTGACAAAAATCATACACTGATTCATGATAAACACTCTTAGTAAACTAGAAAAAAGGGATAACTTCCTAAAATTCATGTACAAAAAATCTACAGCTAACTTAATTCTTAATGGTAAAAAACTAGATGTTTTCCTCTTAAGATTCAGAACAAGACAAGTATGCCCCCTCTGTCCTCTCCTATTCAAGACTGTGTGCTGGAAGTCCTAGCTAATGTAATAAGAGAGAAAAAGGAGGTAACTAATACACAGACTGAGAAAGAAGAAATAAAACTGTCTTAGTTCACAGGTGATGATTTTGTATATGTAGAAAATCTCTAAATATTGACCAAAAAAATAAAAATCCCCCAAACAAAACAAAAACAACTCTTGGAATTAATAAGTGATGATAGCAAGGCTTCAGGATACAGGTTACTATACAGAAGTCAATCACCATCCTATATAGGATCAATGGATAAATGGATATTTGGAATTTGGAACTTGAAATTTAAAAAAACAATACCATTTATACTAACTAGTACCACCCCGAAGATGAGCAATACAGTTCTGCAGTTTACCTTTATTATACTATCTTTACCTGATTTTTGATATGAGCATAAATGCTGGTCACATTGAATGAGTAAGGGAGTGTTCTCTCTGCTTTTGTCTCCTGAAATACTTTGTGGAAAATTCTGGTTTCATCCTTAAATATTTGGTGAAATTCACTGGGAAGCCTGGTCCGGGCACTTTTTTTTTTGGAAGATTATTAATTATTGATTCAATTTCTTTACTAGATATAAGCCTATTTGAATGATCTATATAGGTCTATTTGGATGACCTGTTTCTTCTTGTGAGAATTTAATTAAGTCAAGATGCTTGGGTGGTCTATGGAAAGCAGTGGTGAAAAGCATTATTTTCACAACCAGATTAATCTGGTATTAAATTTAGCCACCCATTCATTAGTACTTGTGAAATAATGGAAAAAATTACATATACATTCTAAAATACCACTTCTTCATCTGTAAAATAAGTATGATATTCTTATAACACTGTTATATAAATACTGAGACATAAAAATGATTAGAAAATCCTTCCCCTCCCCCAGACCTTATCACCACATCAACAAAGTCCCAGTATAATATCAGAAAAGACAGTTAAGCTTTCCGGTGGCCGTTCTCCTTCGGAGAAGGCCGGTAGGCAGCAGCCATGGCGCCCAGCCGAAATGGCATGATCCTGAAACCCCACTTCCACAAAGACTGGCAGCGGCGTGTGGCCACGTGGT
>NW_017731462.1:1247220-1273588 GCF_001890085.2 Hipposideros armiger | reverse complement strand
CAAATTGACTACCCAGCTGTCAGGACCAGTCATGCCCATACGGAATGTCTACAAGAAGGAGAAAGCCAGGGTCATCACAGAGGATGAGAAGAACTTCAAAGCATTTGCCAGCTTTCGCATGGCCCGTGCCAATGCCCGGCTCTTTGGCATCCGGGCAAAAAGGGCCAAGGAAGCTGCAGAACAGGAAGTTGAAAAGAAAAAATAAAGTTATTTTGGCAACCTGTGATAAAAAAAAAGACAGTTAAAAGAGTTATAAAGTATAGACTGTATTTAAAGAATAAGGAAACAAAGACAAAAAGGGAGAGGAAAACAGGACACTGGGACATAAAGAAAAATTTTAATTTGGGGCACCTACAGCTAGAGCAAATATTAAATAAGCCCAAATTAGCCAGGGTAACATAAAATCTTATACTAAAGAACTTTTACCTAAGTTCCTATGACCTGATATATCATATCCAGATTTTAACAGAAAATGAGAAGGCATTCTGAAAAATAAAACAGTCTGAAAAGGCACACAAGTAACACAACCAGACTCAAATATTACACTATGGATCCCTAGGAGAAAGGTTCATTGGATGCAAACCCTGACAAGAAATTTATCTGCTGAAAAGGATACCCGATAGTCAACCAGGGCCCAAATTTCATAAATAATGGGAGCCTAAAGGCCTTTGATGACAGGGGTTCCTCAGGTACTCTGTTTACTGGGAAGAGCCTCAGACTGAGCTCTTGGCTATCTGCACTGTGCCCTGCTTCTTTATTCTATCTGAGTCAACCATGGCAGGAAAATCCTCGTTTCGGCTTTCTACTGAGAGACTGAGATCTGCCTCATTCAATCAGAACTGCACAAATTATATCAGTTTGCATCTATATTAACCAATCAGACCTGCACACTTTGTAAACCTCATTTACATAAAATGGACCTAATTGAGAACTTGGGCAGGGATGTTCACTATAAAAGACAGCTTCCCTTTTGTCTTGGGGGAACACAATTTAAATTGCTACCTGAATCTGTGTCTCCCAGGCTGCAGCTCTGTTTTGCTCAAATAAATGCTTTTGATTCTTTATTACAATCTAAAATTAATTTTGGTTTACAACACAGGTTTTGGAGTTATTGAACAGGGAATTGAAAATAACTCTACTTAATATGTCAAGGCCTCTATGTTAAGGTTAATGAATTCAAGTTATATATGTTAGGGAGATAGCAGACAACATGCAAGAGATGGATAATGTAAGCAGAGAAAAGGAAACCCTAAGAGAAAATCACTATGAATGCTGGAAATACACAAATACTGTAACAGAAATGAAGCATGCCAGTTATGGGTTCATCAGTAGATTTGGCATGGCCAAGAAAAGTCAAAGATCTTGGAAACATAATAAAAAATCCCAAAATGCAATGCAAGGGAAAAAATGAATATAATAAAAATATAAAGGAGAAGGGAGTTATAACTTCAACAAATCTTTTCTGGAGAACACAATTCAACACATAAAACTTGGTTATAAAGTACCTGCATTACACTTGAAGTGGTATAGTGCCATTTGAAAAGAGATCTAGATTAGTTGTAAATGTATATTGCAAATTCTAAGGCAACTACAAAAATTTTTTAAAAGCGTAATTAAATAGCTAAGAGAGAACAGAGACTAATCATATAAAATGCTCATTCAAAACCAGAGAAAGCAAAAAACAGAAGAAAATACAAAAAAGATTAGGAGCAACAAATTGGAAGCTGACACTGTAGATATTAATTCAACCATATCAATAATTACTTTGTATGTGAATGATCTAAAAACACTGATTAAAAGAAAGAAATTGTCAGAATTGGGGAGGGAAAAAAAGAACCAAGTATATGTTACCTACAAGAAAGTACTTTAAATATAAATTGAGTAAGTTAAAAGATATACTATGTTAACATTAAGCAAAGAAAGCTAGAGTAGTTAGATTATTTTCACACAAAGCAGACCTTGAACAAGGAGAATTATCAGATTTAAAGTGGGGCATTAAATAGTGATAAAACAGTTAATTGCCTAAGAAGATATAAAAATCTTTAACGTGTATGTACCTAACAACATAGTGATGAAATATGTGAGGGAAAAACAGAATTACAAGGAGATATAGACAAACTATACTATAGTTAGAGACTTCAACACTTCTCTATCAGTAAATTCTATGTCAAGCAGGCAGAAAATCAGTAAGGATATAGTTTACCTGAACAACACTATCAATCAACTTGATCTAAGTAACATTTATAGACTAATTCATCCAACGAGAGCAGAATATGCATTCTTCTCAAGATCACATGGGGCATTAAACAAGATAGACCACATTTTGGTCCACAAAAAATACCATAGTAAATTGGAAGTATAGAAATCACACAAGTATGTTCTCAGAGTACAATGGAATTACATTAGAAACAGAGTAGAAAGATAGCTGTAAAATCCTCAAATATTTTTTTTTCTTTTTTTTTTTTTAAAGATTTTTATTGGGGAATTGGGGGGATGGGAACAGTGCTGGGGAATTGGGGGAAGGGGAACTGACAAGTTGCTGTCGTTTTGTTCTTCAATCTAGTTGTGGAGGACGTTGCTTCACTGGCCCAAGTTGGCACCATCATTGCGCTCTTCCCGGGCGAGGCAGATCAGTCGCCGGCTTCTGGACGGCCGCTCACTGCGGCTGCTGGCCGCTCACGCTGGCTGCTGGCTACACACGGTAGCCCATGGCAACCCACTGCTACAGGGAGTGCAGCCTACGCCGTCGCCGGCGACTCACAGCAGCCCAGCTCCAGGTCGAGCTGTTGTTCAGCATCCTAGCTGTGGAGGGCAGTGTCACTGGCCCTCATATGTGGGATCTGAACCGGGGCCCTCTGGTGTCCCAAGCGAGTTCTTAACCATCGCGCCACTCGGCCGGCCCCCTCAAATATTTTGAGATTAAACACATGTATAAATTACACTTTGGTCAAAAAAAAGTATGAAGGGAAATTAAAAAATAATTTGAACAAAATAAAAAGAAAATACAATTTATCAAAATTTGTAAAATATACTAAGAGATGCTTAGAGGGAAATTTATAGCATTAAATCCATATGCTAGAAGAGAAGAAAGATCTAAAATCAATAATCTGAGCTTTTATCTTTGGAAAACAGAGGACATGGAACAATTTAAACATAAAGCAAGCAGGAGAAAATAAGTAATTAAAAAAATAGAGCGGAAATCAATGTAATTGAAATCAGGAAAATAATAGAGAATACCAACAAAACCAAAAGCTGTTTCTTTGAAAAGACTGATAAAATTGATAAACTACTAGGGATTTAAACCAAGTAGAAAAGAGAGAAGAATCCAATTACCAGTATCAGAAATGAAAGAAGGGTCATTGCATGGACACTAAAAGGATAGTAAAGATATTATATGACCAACAATATACCAACAAATTTGATAACTTAGATATAATAGGCCAATTCTTTGGATTTGGATCTTCCAAAGAATTGGAAAGATGAATTATCAAGATATATACCTATTGGAAAACATGGATCATATCTATATGTGGAAAACTATAAAACTGTATTAAAAAAACAAAGAAAACAAACAATTGGAGACATACTCCATGTTCAAGGATTGTAAGAAAAAGTATATTAAAATGTTAATTTTTTTCCAATTTGATTTATAGTCAACATTATCCCTGTAAAATTCCCAGTGACTCTTTTGTAGATATAGACAAGCTGTGAAACTAAAGGTTATGAAAAAAGACAAATGGTATAGAATACAAGAAGAACAACAAAGTTGGAGGAGTGCCACTACTCTATTTTGTTTACTATAAAGCAATAATAATTTAGACAGCATGATAGTGAGGACAAAATAGATACATAAATCATTGGAACAGAATATAGAGCTTAGATATAGACCTCCACTAGTATAGTCAACTGACCTTTGACAAAGAAGTAAAGGCAATTTAATACAGAAAGAATAGTACTTTTTTTCTTGAAAAAATGAAATTTATTTTCTCAGCTCTGGGAGCTGTGTACGGAGGAAAAATACCTTCTTCCTCTGCCTTTCTACATTCTCAACTGAGACCCTTGCAACAAAGAAAGATTAGGTGCCACATCTTGGGGTAATTTGTCCTGAATCCCATCCTCCAAAATCAGTTTTGCTGGCAGCAGTCAGGGTGTTGGTTGGGATGCACTCGCTCCAAAACCTGTACCTGGCTTCCTCCAGGTGATGTGGCTGCCGACTCTCCCTGGCTTGTGGCTGCATGACTGCTCTGCCTCTGTGGTCACATTGCCTCATCCTCCTCTGTGTACAGTCACCACTGCCTCTCTTTTTTATTTTTATTTGTATTATTATTTGTTTCAGGTGTACAGAACAATACACTAGTTATCCTTTTCACCCCTCACAAAGTAACAACCCCCTGCCCCCATCCACTGCCCTCCCACCCCCAATATCATACTTATCTATTACATTCGATTGACTCCATAAAGAATAGTTTTTTTAATACATGTTGCTGGGATAATTGGACATTGATATGCAAAAAGTGAACCTACACCACAAGCCTTAAAACTTTCATAACAGTTATTTCAAGATGGATCATGAACTTAAATGTGACAGGCAAAACTTCTAGAATGGAACACAAGAAAAAATTTAGGTAAATTTGGGTTTGGACGTGAGTTTTTAGATACAATATCGAAAGCACAATCTATGAAAGAAAAATGTTTAACATTTTTAAATTAAAGATATCAGCTGTGTGAAAGATACTTTTTGATTAAGAAAATACAAGCTAAAGACTGGAAGAATATTTGTAAATCACATAAGGATTTATATCTAAAATGTACAAAGAATTCTCAAAACTCAACAATAATAAAAGAAACAACTTAATAAAATATAGTCAAAAGATCTTTGAAGACACCTCAATATGAAGATGTACAGATGACAAAAAAATTATGAGAAGATTCAACATCATTTGTTATTAGGGAATTGCAAATTAAGATAATAATACCACTACATTATTTAGCCTATTAGAAAGGTTAAATTAAAAAAAATAATTGAAATAAAAAAAAAGAAAAATGAGAAAACCAAATGCTTGTGAGGTTGTGGAGCAAAAATAACATTCATTCATTGACGGTGTGAATGTGGACAGGTACTGCCACTTTGGAAAACCAGTTGGCAGTTTTTTACAAAGCTAAATATATTCTTAAGATAAGATCCAGCAATTGTGCTTGTAGGTATTTACTCAACTAATTTGAAAACTTTTCTCCTCACAAAAACCTGCACATAAATGATTATAGAGGCTTTATTCATAATGGCCAAAAACTGGAAGCAACCAAGATGTCCTTCAATCAGTGAATTGATAAACTATAAAGCAACTATGCAATTCAATGTTATTTTGTAATAAAAGAAGGTATCAAGCCAGAAAAAAGACATAGCTAAACCTTAATTGTATGTTATTAATAGAAAAAAGCCAATCTGAAAAGGCTACATATTCTTTGACTCAAATTATATGATATTGTGGAAAAGGCAAAACTTTAGAAACAAAAAGATTAGTGGTTGAAAATGTTCTTGGGGAGTGAGGGAGGTATGAATAGGTAAAACACAGGGAACTTTTTAGGGAAATTAAATTATTCTGTATAATACTGTAATGGTTTATACATAACATCATGCACTTGTCAAAACGAATGTTTTGACAATGTTACAGCCATAAAGCATAAATCTTAATGTATGCAAAATTATAAAAACAATCATTTAAGGGGCAGAGGTGGGGTGGGAAATCCCAGGAAGGAATACAAACTGTAAGTGAATAATCTAACTGTACTACAAATATATGAAACAACCTCACTGAAGCACCCAGAGAAATTTATAGCATTGCATGCATATATTTGAAAAGAACAAAGATTGAAAATCAATTATCTTATCATGTATCTCAATAAATAAGGAAAAAAATAGCAAGCCAAACACAATAAAAATAGAAAAAAAGAAAAGAACACTAACAGAACTAATAAACAATTAGTGATATTGTCCAGAGAAAGAGATTGACAGAAAGAAGAGAGAGAGCACACTAATGCCTTATACAAGGGATAATATATAAGGGATGAAAAAGGAGACATCACTACAGTTCCTACAGACATTAAAACAATATTAAGAAGATAATAAAAAGTAACATCAAAAAATTTGATAATTTAAATAAAATGGACACATTCCTGAAAAACATAAATGAACGAAGGTGGCACAAGAACAGATGGAAAGTATGAATACTCATAATCTATTTGACAATTTAAATTCATTATTATATTTACATATATGTGTCTATATGTGTACATACACACATAATATCTGACCAAATTATGTTTATTCCAGGAATGCAAATCTAGTTTAAAATTCAAATATCAGTCATTGTAATCACTGGATTAAATAAAAAACGTGTATGTTAATCTCAAATGTTCAGAAAAAAGCATCTGATAGGAAGTATTCATGATAAAAATGAAGACAAAGTAAAAAGATAAGGAAATTTTCGCAGTGCCATAGGCAAAATTCTAAGAATGGCCATTAATGACCCTGGCCCTTCCATAATACACTCTCTTTTGCATGTGGATGGAACTTGTGAATTTGATGGAAAAAGGGTGGGACTTAACCTAATATGATCACAAGGAGCCCTTGAAAACAGTTTCCTCCACCTGGTAACAACAGAAAGGAAAGTAAGCAAGGATTAAAGATGTCTTTGATAGGAGCTATGGCTGGCATTAAGCAAAGAAAGGGGACTTTAGTCACAGTACATTCAATTCTGCCAACAACCTGATTGATCCTGAAAGTGGATTCTTTCCTAGAGTCTCCAGGTAAGAGCCCACTTGGCCAACACATTATTATGACCTTGTGAGACCCTAAGCAGAGAATCTAGCTGAAGCCAGCTGGTCTTACAGAACAGTAAGCTAATAAATCTGAGAGTTTGAACCATTAAATTTGAGGTAATTTGTTATGCATCAATAGAAAACAAATACATCTAACCTGATAAGCTGTGCTCCTTCCACATAAGCAAACAAAAAGCACTGCTTCCTATGTCAACATTAAAGATGAAATAGCTTTGACTTTGACACTAGGACCTAAACAAAAATGTTCACTATCATCACTTTTAATTAACATTTTTGCCGGAAGTCACAGCCAGTACAATAAGGTGAGAAAAATCAATATATGGATGAAAAAAGAATAAATACAGTCTCATTTTTCATAGATATGATTTTGAACATAAAATCAACCATTAAAATGAATAAATGTACTTAGCATATTTACTGAAGTCAAGGTCATTGTACAAAAATTATTTACGTATATTTCTAATACTAACAATAAACATTCAGGAAATGAATAAAAACATACCATTTACAATAGCTTCTTAGTCATCAAAGATGTACTCTATTTAAGTGGAAATCTACTTATATAAACTGTCTCTTCTCTCAAAGAATGACATTTGGGATTGCAGAATTTTTACAAAGCTCAGAACTTTACAGCCTTGGCACCCTTAGTCACCTAGGTCCTAATTGAGACATTTTTCTTGAATATTTAAAATCTTTGAATTTCCATTTCATATTTGATCCCTGTGTTTCTAGCATCTCCATATTTAAATGAGCATGAAAGAATCTCCAAAAAAAATTGTGAGTAGGCATTTTTTTAGCCTGTGAACAGTGACTGCTGCCAATACGTCTTTAGTTTCTTGACCCCTTGTTTCTCAAGTTGGGCTTTGATTTAAAATCACTAGGGGAACTATGCTAAAATACCCCACCTTCTGGCTTTGGGTCTAGGGATGGATATATTTTAAAAGCTTTCTATGGGATTCTAATGTATGTCCAGGGCTGAGACTTGCTTGCTTAGGTCTATAAAACAGTACTTCTTAACTGTTGCTGCACATTAGAACTACCTGGAGAGCCTTTAAAAAATACTGATGACTAAATCCTACCCCAAATTAATTAAATCCGAACCTCTGTGGGGGATGTCTGTGATAGCACTGGTTTTAAAATCTCTCCAGGTAATTCCTGTGTGCTGTCAGGTTGAGACCTACTCATATAAAGTCTAGTTCTTAAGGAAGTACTTCCACTCATCATCACATTTGTTTCAGTTGGGGAATCACCCTCTCCAGGTTCCTCAACTGAGGCTAAAGTTCTTAAAACCTAGAAAAGACCCACACCACTGGTCTGTTCTTCAAGACACTAGCTTTCCACACATTTTGAGCATACCACATATGGGTTAACATTTCTTTCTGCTGTTTTTTTCCTGAAGTGGTGGGATAGATTTTCCCAGTTAGCTCTGCTATGTCTATATTACTTTCAAGGAGATTCAGTAGTTTCTAACATCTTAACCTTCTTATATAATTCTTTAATTTTTTTTTTTTTAGCTGAGCCATCCTGCCACCTGTTGGCAGCTCAGCGGCAGCTCAGCTCAGGCAGGGCATTGAACCGCTTAAATTTTGTTTTATATTATCATTTAGTGAGAAAAGAATGTCAAAAAGTTTTGGGTCTAATAAAAGCATCCATGGTTGAATCAACTCGTGTGCTCATTCTTTTTGAATTGGATAATCCCATGAAGGAGATATTCAGCCATCAAAAACATTTAACTCAGGACTGGATGTAATCTGTCATTGCAACATTTCCTTTATAAAAACATGTATATACAAAGATCAGCAGCTATTTTCTACATACTGTTAATCATTTAGAAATGGAAAAAGAGATATCCATTCACAATAGTTTATAGAAGTATATGGATTAAGTTAATTAAAAGAATCATGGACATGATAAATTCTCATAGCAGGAAATAAAATTTCCAAACCAGAGAGATATAACAAATCTCTAGACAGGTAATGTCTTAAAGTAGTGAAACCTTTATAACTTGATATATAGTTAATGCAATTCCAATCAGTACCCTGATGGTATATTTTAGATTTGAATTACTAAGCTGCCGAAATTACTAAGAATAATTTGAAAATGTATAGTGATAGTGATTTAACTTAATATACAGCTACTCTTTTACAAACAGTATTAGAACAAAATAACTTCCATTAGTATATCCAACCTTCAATGAAACTTAGGGAATCATTTTAATTTGGCGTGAGTGAATGATTTCCGGTTACAATAGTGTCAAACTTTGTGTTCACAACAAGGACAAAGGAAGAATACCTATAATATAACCCAGGAAAACTAAGGAGACATAGTTTTACTCAAAACTTAAAAAATATCTCTATTAGGAATTGAAGAGAAAATAATGTAGAAATATGCATAAAACTACAGGACTCCGTGTCAGAAGCTAGCAAGGGTGGTTGGAAGTTATACTGTGCAGGGTGTGGAACCTAATGCCTTACAGGGATTGGAGTTAGGCTCAATGCTTGAAATTTACACCTGAAACATAGGCCTAAAAAAGTTAGAGCTAGAGGTGCTAGAGGACCCACACATGCCTCATAGTACAGATGTAGGGCACCACAGGTAGATGTAATGAGTAGATCTGTGGTCTCTCCAAGATGAATACAGGAAGAAACTGGTGGCTTGGAAGCCCCAGGGGAGTGGGTGGAGGCAAATGGCTAAGCTAACTTTGTCAAATAGACTTTCAAAGTACATGAATAAAATAAAAATTATTTTGAAATATTTGTGTAGGTAATGAAAGACAGAATACTATCTGCAGAGAATAATAAAATATTATTAATCCAATGGACAACCAACCAAAAAAAGCCAGAAAAGAAATCACTATTGTTAGATATGAAAAAAGAGTATTTTAAAATTCCTGAAAATTAAAAATATTGTTTTTAAAGAAAAAAAAGAGTAGATTAGGCATGCTCAAGTTTGGACATAATTGATAAGATTATTTAATAAATGCCCTGATATAAGTGGCTTGCTTGATGAAAGAAACCAAATATAGATACCTTCTTTATAGCACATATGAGCACAAATTTAAAGTTTTAAAATTTAGGTTAAATAGCTAAGACATTTTAAAAGTATATTTAGAAGAATAAAAATGAGAATATCATGGACAGCTGCAAGACTGAAAACACATAGGCTGTAAAAAAATAGTGTCCCATATTAAAAATACATAAAGTCAAAAATTCAAAGAAACTATTTCTGACACATATACAAATAGATCCTACAAACTGATAAGTAAAGGCAAATAAAATAGAATAAAATAGAACAGTGGGCAAAAGATATGCAAAGAAAAAAAGGAAGCCAGATGGGCAATAAAAATATTTCTTGATTGGCAGTAGGGAAAATGCAAATTATAACTACACTAAGAACATTTTTTTTTCATGTACCAGATTGGTGAATATGAAAAAAATCAATATCCAATACTGAAGAGTATAATGGGTAATATGTAGCCTTGTAGATTTCTGGTAAAAACATGAACGGTTGCAACAGAAACAGAGCAGGAATGAAATGTATTAATGTCTATATAATTTAAAATACCCTTTTACCTAAAAATTTGACTTTTGGTAATATATTAGTGTCCAAGGGTTTAACACTATTTGTAGTGAAAACATGTGTTTTGAAAATACATGGTGGAGGTAAATGCTTTGCCTAGTGCAATTAGGTAGGTTTTGTGAAACAAGGGAAGACGGGTGCCTAACAAGCCAATAGAGCTGGTCAGCAAATGTTAAGTTATTTGATGCTCTGCAAGGATAATGAAAGAATGAGGGTTGTTAACTAGCAGCTAATTGCTAAGTTGGAAAAGGAGAAAGCCCAAGTGGTGGCTTATAAAGAGGCACTCATCACCTGTACTAGAAGGGCAGACGTAATTGGAAGGCAGCCTGATATCTAATTGTGAGAGTTGCAGAGCTCACAGATAGTTGAACTCTCAACAAAGGCAGGCCTGTTATTCCAAGAGGACCCTGGCAAGAAAAACCTGGAATGCTAAAGACAGGAATGGAGACATTTGGAAGGACGCACCTGAGGATGCTGACTCTGTAGGCCCTCAGGATCTCCAGGCCTGCAGTGCTAGCCCACCTTCCCTCATAAGTGGTAGCATGCATAGTGCTGCAGAAGTCTCTCCTCCACAAAGCAACAAGGGCTGCCATCAGAAACTTCCACTTTTTCTCCCAGCTCCCATGTTGATAAATAGATTAAATCCCAGCATAACCCACCTGGTGACATACTGGCAAAGACTATACATCTAAAGGATTATAATTACTAGCTGGCATTTACCAGCAGGAACCAGGGATGTACTGTACTTTGAGACCTACATGTTGAAAATATTTGATCAAGGGACTGAAATATTAGGCTGGAAAGCAAATATTCATTAATTTGAGGACACTTTCTCTGACAAGAGATTTAATACCCTAGTAAGGACACTAGAGCGTGGATTAAATTCACTGCTGAGTGGCTCTTAGAAACCTGGAATAAACAATGGCTACCTCGCAGTGAACTACAAATGCCTGAGTTTGCCTAGCAGAGCATGGAAGAAAGAATATGAAAGCTGAGGGAAGTAAGTGGTTATGCTTACCTACTAGGTCCAACCAGATATATTAGATTCAGCCAGAAGACCCAGGAGAGGAACATGCACCACGAGAGGATCCATCAGGAATGTGGTGATGAGAAGGGCACCAACGTCGCGAAGATGTTCAGTGGTAGATTTTTTCTGAAGGCCAGGCACGAGTGTAGAAGAGACATTCATACAGTTGAGCTCATGAACACCTGTGGAGTGAAGCACTTTGAAGAGGTCATAGAGGCCCAATGGCAGTGCCTGAACATGAGAAGCTAGGATCCACAATTACCACATGGGCAAGGGAGGAGGAGAAGCCAAAGAGGCATGACCTGTCAAAAGTTTTTAGGAATCTAGTGATCAGGGGCCACTGGAATAAGTTACAAATGGCTGTGTTTTGTAATCCTTGACACAAAGAAAGCAGCACATTGTTCCCCAGGCCACTTTGGGCTCCTGAGCAATACTTTCCATACCTGCGTACCTCTGTTCCAGGTAATATGGAGGGCTGGCCTGGAGCAGGAAAAAGTAGCGCTGTAGGGCCAGGCTGGGTACAACAAGCCCTACTACTTGGGCCTTATCTTCCATCGAGTAGGCCCTATGGTGTTGGAGGAGTCAGGAAGAGGACATGATGGCGTATGGAGTTTGTGGCAAGGTCCAGTTGAGAAAACCATGAAGCAGTCTCCTGGGAATCAGAAGCAAGGCCATGCCCTCAGGGAAAGAAGATTATACTTCCTTTGAGAAACAAAGTTCTGCTACCCCACCCTGGTTGAGATGAAATTCCTGACCACAGGACACCAAATTATCATGCATCTACAACCACCCATTTTGAATTGGGTTTAATTACACAAGCCCAGTCATAACTTGAACAGGCCCTATATCCTTTCACATAGGCATTTTCTTAATAAAATTCTTGGGCATGTTTAATCTCATCTTGGTATCTGCTTCTCAGAGGACCTGGACCAATGCAACTACTTTATTCATTTTTTTCCCTAAATATGTATTGAGAAATTATCGGATCCCAGAAAGCAGCTCTCGAGAACATAACCTCCATGAAGAGAGGGATTTGTGTCTGTTTACCTGTTTTTGGAACAGTACCTGGCTTCTATTGAAACCCAACAGATAGATGTTCAATGAATGAAGGAGGCACATGGGGCAATAAAATAAATAAGAGGAGGTTCTCAAACTCACACATATTCTCTGGCTGAACAGTGGATTATTGTAGTGTGAGAGAGTAAAGAGCCAAAGAGACAGAACAGAACCGGAAATGCCACACCTAAAAGCATTTCAGCTTTCATGTTTTAACAACAGTTCACTTGCCAATTAAAACAAGTCTAGAGGTTAAATCTAGTTAGGGAACTGCTGATTTGTAACCTCTGAGCAGTGTAAAGAGTGGTTCATCCTGGTAATAACCTGCAAGCTGATGAGATTCCCAGAGTGAATAATAAGAGCAACTGATATCACACAGGTCGCAATTAATCAGCATTGACTTCATAGCCAGGGCCTGACAAAAGGCATCCCATGTGCCTTAGCCTCAAGGAGTTTACATAAGAAGACAAAACATGAGCCTAAGAAATGTCAGCAGCATAATTTCCGTGTTTTACATGGTGAAATGCAAGGTAAAACAACGAAGGTTCAAAATGTATGGGCCTCAGGTGACTGATTTGTGCAGTGATTAGAAAATTGGTTCCCATAAGGTTGGGAAACAAAGCTCTATTCTCTATGATTCATGGAAGCTGGAAACTAGGAGCTGAAGAAGTGAAGTTCCAACTTATAAAAATTAATTATTTTTCTATTAAGCTTGGGAGGGCACCAATCCCAAACAGGAATTTTAGAAGCATCTTGGGTATTAAATAAAATTTTTTTGGCACCTCTGCCTCTAAGAACCCTTTCGTTTCACTGTGTAAATTGAGCTCATGGCCAAGCCAGCGGTGGTTTGGGAACCATTCTCTTAAGTATAAACTTTATTTAAAATGCTTGTAAATGTCTAATAAAAGGCTAGCTACACAGACAGTGCAATCAGGCTAAAATACTCCCTAAAAGTCAGAGATTCTCATTGTCCCCTTGCTAACAATAACAACTTTGTGAAAGAAAAAAATACCTTTAAGATAATGTGAAGAGATCAAATTTAAAAATTTTTGTTGTTCTTGTTTTTTAAATGTACAAAGAAATTCACCTGCTTCAATAGTACTTGAGTAATACTTATCTTTCAATAAACTGAGAGTTTTACCTTCTTTTCCTAGATTACAAACTCAGGCAGAGAACAGGAATAAAAAGATGCCTGCAATGTGTTTCCCTCAAATATGAGAGAATATAACAAAAGTCAGTGAATGTGACTATTCAGAGAGAAAATAGTAGATCTAAAAAGTTCTTATGGATCTAGAGCAGCATTAAATGAACATACTTGTTTTCACAAATGCCTCCAAAATAAGGCATGGACAATGAAACATCCATTTGCACTTTAACATGTATGACAAATGCTGATTAAATTCACCCTGAGAGCATGTCAATTTGAAAAGGGGATTATAAATGTACATGCCACCAGGTGCTCCCTTTTGCAAGGGGTGTGGGGGTGGGAACTATACCATTTAAATACTGTGTTAGCACTTACACATTTAGAAGGAGAGCAAAACTGGATGAAAATTAGAATAACATTGGCCTTCTGAGGGGTTTAGGGAGGCTGTCCCTGCAGCAGGTTGGCAATTTGTCACATCAGCTCCTTCATGAACTATCAACCTCATTACCATGGTTCACTGCACAGTTGGCCCTTGGGAGTCTCATACTAATAGCATGAAGAGGGTGATGAGGATGGTGGTCTCAACTACTTCATTATTGATTCAGTTAAAAACATCATCTATGTATTCAAATAAAGTAGGTAATACATTCCAGTGGGAGAAATAACCAAACATCTAAAATCAATTGAAACAGGGGGAAAACAAACAAGAAAGGGGTAGAGGCAGCAAGAGCCCAATGAAAGTAAGACTTCTTGGAAAGACGGGGGTAAATCATTTTGTGTGACAGCTGCAATTTCTTTATCATGTTGTGTGAGACCACGTATCAACCAGTAACAGCTATAACTGTACATTAAATAAGGCTAATAAAAGAAGTAGGTCCTGGGGATATTTTTAAGACTCGGAAAAGACACACAGAGTTAGGGTGTTTGAAGGACATACATTTAACCAATAAAATAAAAATATATATTGAGACTCTTTTCAATGACATTAACCAGAAAAGAAAGAATGATTCATTTCTAAAGCTCCAAACTGATAGGGAATGTATGGAAAAATGTTGCTATATTAGTAAGTATTAAATAAGTTCCTTTTGTGTAGATTCCCCCAAATCAAACATTTAATTAGGACGCGTCTTTGGAGAAACAGAACTCACCTGTTAGATGTGACCATCTGGTCACAAGATTCTCTTCTTATTCAGCAGCAAGGGACTTATTTGTTTTAAGCTTCTATATAGGTATAGATTGATATATAGATAGATATAACATATATTTATAAGTACATATATACAAATATATATGAATGTGCTATTATGTTGTTTCCTTTGTGTTTTATATGTATTGATTCATTGGTAATGCAAAAAATGCACAAGCAATAACATCTACTTGTCAAAAAGGTGATACACTGATACTATATTTCAACTACTTGCAGACTTTAGATTGTACTGTCCAATACAGTAGCCATTGACTTCATACGGCTACTTAACTTTAACTTATTTAAAATTAAATAAAATTTAAAATTTAGTTTCTCAGCCACACATGCAACATTTCAAATGATCAATACTTGTAACAAGTGTGTCAGCACAGATATAAAACATTTCCATTAACTATAAAGTTTGACTCGGTACCAGTGCTTTAGAGCATAACTTCTATTTGCTTTCAATAATGCCTCAACCAGCTATCTGAAAATAAATTCAAAGTAGATTAAAATACATAGAGAATTTGAATTTTCGTAAAGTTAAACTTTTTTTTCTGGTATCAGTCAGTCACTGTATTTTCAACACCATCATCTAAAAATATTTTGCACTTAACACATATATTTAAATTACTCTTGGTGAACATTTGTAAAATGACTAAAATGTCGTTCTCAGATTTAATCATGCAAATGTCCTTTTTCACATGGAAATATGGATTGAGGCAGCTAAAATGTTTGGTAGAAGCAGGGAACCTTTTGCTGTAATTGTAATTATAAATAGTTTTATTACCAGTCATCACACATGTGGCTATTTAAATAAGGCAGGATGGATTTTCTAGCTGTAAAGTACCAACTGATGAAAAATACATCAGACTTTTAAAAATTTGAAAATGGGTAAAAGTGGAGTCATCCTAAATTTATAAAGTCAATTAAAATGTGTTTTAGCACAGAGCTTTATAACATGTCCCTGTTTTTAAGGTCATTTCTATGGAAGAAAAAACTAGTGAAATAAAGTGTGAATAAGGCCCACACAACAGAATATGAAGCAAATCATTTCTGATATTCTTAAAGATTTCTGTAACTTTTTCCCCCCATAGACTTTTGTTGTGTGGAATGAGTATGCACACATGCATGCACGTGTGTTTTAAGATAAGGCAGACCCATATTTCAGACATAAAAGAAATGGGAGTTTTGAAACTGTGAAAAGTGGTTCAGCATAGCTGGAGGCTACCTAACATCTTAGGAGGATTTGAATAAAAATAGTTTCAGTTCAGTCTGACAGAATTCTGAAGATGGAAATTGCGTGGGGACTTTTGAATCCAAGGCTTTGTTCCTCCTGACTGCCCGCTTAGGGGCCGCAATAGGTTTAAAGAAAAAGTATTCACCACATCCAAAGTAGTTCATTTTTGTATGTCATATTTTTCTCAGCCTTAATTATTATTGCTTGTGATTTTTTGGGGCCTCTTTTCCTTGATAATTCCTTAGAATGAAATACCTTAATTTCCTTTTTTAGCATCAGTGCTGAAAGAAATCTAGAAGGCCTGTTGTACGTGTTTTCGGTTTCCTAATGTACCATCTACTCTAGTGTTCTCATCACTTTCAAGGTAAAAAAAGTAAAAAAAAGTCTTTAGGTCAGCATTCACGATTTCCCCCAATCTGCCCAAGTTCATGGCTCTCTTTTATTCACTCCCTGTTTCAGTCTGACTGATCTAATTATTGTTTGTCCCAACTCCGGACCTCTTCACACCACTATCCCATTAGAGGGACTCTGTCTGGAATGTTCTCCACTCTCAAAATACCACATCATCCTTAAAACTTCCATAAAACTCTCATGATCTATTATCATATAACTGACACTCTTTTCTAAGTTCTCAGAGGAATATGTAACACAATGTTCAAGAAGATTCTAGTTCAGACAGCTTCCACTCTTAACCAAGCTAGGTGTTATCTGTATTACTTAGACAAGTATGTACTTCAATTTCTTTAGGGTCTCAGATTCATCATCTACATAATAATCTATGCAAAACTCAATGACCAACATATTGGAAACACTCAATAAATAATAACTATTATCATTGCTTAGTATTTTTATCAAAGACTCCTTTGTGAAGGCCCTCATTGCCTAAACAACTGGAATTGAAACTTTTTGAAAGCAACAGTTTTTTTGGTATTAATGGTTTTATTTTTTCCTCATAACATCTAGTGAAATATTAAGCACTCTTTAGCTACTCACAGCTGAATCTTACTCAACTACCGTGTTTCAAAATATATATGTATTTTGAAAATTCCTTTAATTATAAAGCTTTGAAAAAAATAAGGTAGATAAGGAAAATATAATTCATTTCTAAATGTCAAAAGATTATTTCTTGTATATTTGGTGGCAAATCAGAGCCTGATAAGCAGTTTAAAAACTTTAAGAACAATGAAAGTAAAAAAAATTTGAATCCAAGAGTCATTTTTATCTTAAGGAAAAGTAGCAATGTTTGTGGATGCTCTGTAATTAAATACAATATGAAGCAGAAGCAGTGGTATAATTTGGTTAAGAAAGACAGAATTTTGATTATACACAATATGATATACTACTTGGAATTATCAGGAAATAAATAATGTTAATAAAAGAGTTTAATAAAGTGGCTAGATATCATATAAATGTTCTTAATCCAATAGTTTCCCCATGTAACAGCAATAACCAATTAGAAAATATAACAGGAGAAAAAGTAAAAAACTAATAATGCATCTCTTATACATCAGAAGTTAATTCAGTCTACTGAAATTGTGATGCTATGTTTTCTATTATGAAAAATAGAAATTTATTCAAAATATGAGTATATTTTAGTTTATTAATATAAAATAATTGTGGTTTAAAAAATGGAAAGGAGTCAATATTGATCATTGATGGGAGTAATAGTTGACTCTGTAACTTCTGTATTGTCCCAATGCTCCAAATTATGATTCTCCAGCAAGCTCAGAGTGATTCGAAATATGGTGGAATAGTCAATTTTGTTTAAACTAATTAAAAATTTGTAATAGTATGTGTTTATCTCTTTGAACACATTATTGAATCCATACATTTTTGAATACCATGACTTTCTTACATGCATTCACTTCCTATGTAATGGACTTTTTTTCTTCACAGAAACAAATAAAGTTGTGGGCATGTTATTTACCTGTTATATCCAAATACAACTTTTATTCTCTTTCTTTGATGCTGAGGCTGAGTGTCTACAAAGCCTTCTCCCTGAACTTCCTTCTCATCTGACTTCTGATTGGGAGGGTGGGAAGAAATAGGCTGTAAGTTGAGGGTGTGAATAGGGGAGAAGAAACTTTCTTCATAGTCCAGCTACTGTCAGTGGCTCTTCTGCAGCAAAGGACTGCTTCAACTTACTTGGCACTCCCAGCCATAGTCACCTAAATATACAGGCACACCAGCTTGGTAACTCATGTACCGGGGGCACTACATCCATTTATAAAAATTATGTTTCAGAAAAGTTACAAGCTACTTTAACCCATGGAGTTTTGTGATCACTTGGATAATAAAACAGATTTGGTTTAAATGGCAAACATCTACTGTATTCCAATAGAAATTTGAATTATGAGTGCTATGTTTCCTTCTACTTTTACAAAACTAATATATTTAACTAATATTCCTAATAGGTTCTTATATTGTCAGGTAAAGTAACTTAACAACTCAGAATATATAACTAGAAAAAAATTCTACCAAGGTTTTAAAATGTAAATGCCTTTTGCACTACACCTGAAAAATAAAAAATCAACAAATAATCACATACATAAAATTGTTTACATATTCCTGAGAATAGACTTGTGAATCTTCACAGACTTCCAGCTATTATGTCAGCTTTGGATTTTGTGACCTGACTTTGTCTCTGTTTTGTATTTTGTATTTCACCTAAGACTAGAGACCTCATCAATCTTTCTCTTATTCATCTTGTTTCCCTCATAATTTACCTCAAACCCTTATTCTCTGAACTATTTATGAATTCTTTTTCTCTTCATGATATATTGATCATGATAAATGATTTAAAATACTTGAAATATTTTATATGTGTATATGTGTGTATATATATATATATATATATATATATATATATATATATGGAATTATTTCCCCACCCATGAAAACTCTTTTACTAAAATAAAACTGATTTAAAGATGCATGTGTCTTTGATTAAGGCAGATAATGAGTGCTTACATAATTCAAAATAGCAGAACATTTCCCACAACATGTATATTCTTGTGGGCAAATTTTCTATTTGCATTTAAATACAAATATATCTGTTGTTCTGGTAAAATACAACCTTTAAAAATACAAAAAAGAATAAAACAATACTGAAAAACCAATTTAGAAGAAACTAGAAAATTATCTCTATCTTACTTAACTCATTTCTATCTTATCACTGCACAGTGCAGATGGAGAAATGATGCATTCTTAACCTGAAGACTCATATTAGTATTTGCATTTTTTCTGCATTTCCTTGGAGAGAGGAGAATTTACTGGGGAGCAAGAAAAAATGGGAGAAAGTGAAATAGCATCCCTTCAATTCTTCCCACTTTATGCCTTCTAAAGCACAGAACCTCTCTTAAAATAAGAATATTTAAGGAAAAACAATGATATTTATTTTGCTTTGAGAGTTTGAGATTTTGCTTGGAATTCTGTATTGAAAATGAATTATCTGTTTATAAACAATTGAGAAATAGCTCCAATTTCAATTTTGTTTCACTTCAGAATGATTAAAACCAATTGGGGTAAATATATAATAAACAAAATCAGTTTTGATAGTAAGATATAGGATTGTTTCTTGCACATTGAAATGTTGAGGCATAATGTGATTTTTGGAGGTCTGTAACACTGGGTTTTATCTGTGTTTTAAGCTTATAGATGTCCCTAAATGAATAGTCTATTCTTTAGCTACACAAAGGGGACAATTCCATTGACCCCCTGAGGTGATCAGTCAGGACCTCAAGTGGGGGAGTTCATTACCTGGGGCTTGGTATGAATAATAATGAATGCCATTAGTCATCATAAAATTTTCCAACAGTTTTCAAAATTCTAGCCACAGTATTTGATTCAGTGACCTCCTGTGACAATTAACCCCACAGGCCAATTGTGGACCATGTAATGAATTTTTTTAAATTTATTCTATATCAATGTAATATTAATTTCACATGCATTAGAAGACAATATACACATAATTCAAACTGTTAAACTATCCAACTATTTTCTTGATATACAGTCTTGATGGAATATAAAACAATATCATTGTCCCCTGAAACATCATTTAATTGGAAGGTTGTTTTATTACCTACGGGCTAGGTCCAGGTTTCCTTAGCTTTCAAAATAGATCTTACATTGCCACCATATTTATGTTGCACCAAAATGCTATTTTATGATTTATAGACTGATATAAAGTTACAAGAGTTATCATTTTAACATAATAAAAGCAAAAATTTCGCAATCAAGACAGTTTGGGTAATACAATCAATAATGTTGTAAAGATTTTGTAGGATGTCAGATGGACTCATGTCTTGTTAGGGAGACCACTTCATGAACGGTGTAGATGCTTGACCACTGCACTGTACACCTGAAGCTGAAGCTGAATAATAATGAATGTTAACTATAATTTTATATATATATATATATATATATATATATATATATATGTCACGGGATATGGAGTAGAGTACAGGGAATAGAGTCAATGGAATTGTAATAGATAATATGACATCAGAGGGGAAATAGATTGAGAGAGGGAGGTTATCACCTTGTGAGAGGTGAAACATATAACTATTACATTGTTTTGTACACTTGAAACTAATAAGAAAAAAAGAAAAAAAATCCTAACTCAATAGCTTTGGTTTTGACAGAGGGTCCCACCATCCTGGTTTCTCTGAGGATAGAGGGGATTTTCTTTTAGTTAGTCTAGATCTATGGGAACCTGGATTTAGGAAATAAAGATCTTATTTTGCAGTATGGTCACTATTTCTTCTTGTTTGCTGAATTTTCTTTAATTATTTCTCTGGCTACCTTGTGGTGAAGTCATTTACATTTTCCCCAGTATTTTTGACATAAAAATTAAAACAAAGCAAGAAAATAAACAACGAAAAAATGAGAATGAGAGAAGGCAAACATGGGAGGAGAAAGCAACAAGAGGCAGAGAAATAAAAAGTCCTTGATTTACCTGAACAAGCTCCTGAAACAGCTGGAGAAGCCATTACTGTTTTTCTCAAGTGTGAATGTCCTGAGGAGAAAGTTTTTAAAATCTTGTAATTTATGCCCATCAGACTGGATGGTGAAAGTCGGGAATTACATAGCCCTACAATCTTTCTACTTCCTTTCCCAGAAGCCTCTGAAAGTGGAAGGAGATTGGTCACTGAAAGACATAGGAATCTAGACACTATACCTAGAGATAAGCACTATTAACAATATAGTTTTCTGTATATACTTCCAAATTTTTCTAAGTGATGAACACATAAGTTTAAAAAAAATCACAAAAAACAAATTGCCTAACATTTTTGAAAAACAAGGACAACAAAAAATATTTAAAAATGGTTTCATGTACTAGAAAAGAAATAAAAACACACTAAGATGAACTGAGTCTCTGGGATCCAGAGACAGAAATGGCCAACGGTTTTCTGAGAGTTCACTCCTAAGGAACCAGGGATTCAAATCACTCAAGTGGAGGGCCTACCTGGGTTAGGGATCTGCTATGAAGATAAACACATGGAAATAGGTCTAGGGCAGGGCTTCTCAAGGACTAGAGGCTAAAAGGAGGTGGGATGACTGTTCAGTGTTGTGGTCTTTGAAAAGCTCTTTGCCTAGAGAGAAGCTGGAAAGCAGAAAAAGTGGCACTACAGAGAGACAGGCCCACTGTGGGACTGTCTAGGAGATTTTCTATGAGTTGGAAAGGTTAAAATCAGCAAAATAAAATGTTCTTTAAAGCTGGGGTCTCTAAAATCTTAGACTGAGGCAAAGAGGAAGGACAGTAAATTTAAAAATAAATGAAAACCGAATTTCCATTCAAAATACATTTGCAAATGAATATTTCAAAAAAGAGGTAGAAAATTAACAAAAAAACAAAACATAGCTCACAAGCTCAATAAATGAGAGAAGACATCCCTAGAGCAACGAAAAAAGGAAATAGTTAAAATAAACATATTGAAGTTCCTAAAAAGACACTGAAACAAACCTCTTGATTAATCAAGAACAAATCATTGATCTAATCTAAAGTTACAATTTACTTCTTTTGTTTGTAAAACACTACACTAGGTCTTAAAAGTATACTATAAATAGTTCCACTTCAGTCTACTGTAGCACTTTTCATTTTAAAATGAGAAAATAATACTAGTGTATATTATATAATTTATTTTCCTATATGAATAATAAAATGATTGTAAGAGTTAAAAAGATGTAACATATGTACAATAGCAGCAATAATTTCCTTAGAGACCACCTTTATCATACAAGAACTTAAAGAAACTCTCATTTTGTTTTTACTTCCCATTGAAACATCAAAAAGTGTCTATCTTAATTGAAAAAAAATATGTGAAATATAGTTATTAAGTACCCAACAATAGCAGTAGGAACAGATATTGCAGCTTTTCCATTAGCATAATCAGGTTAAATCCTTTTGATATAGACAGAAATTCCTTTTTGTCAGTATCTTGCGACTTCCAACATAGTAATTCTGATTCGGATTTATAAATCTCACTGTTGCTCTTTCTAGAAATGTTTATTGGAACGATTTCGAATCTTGCTTTGGAAAACATTGCCACTAGTGGAGTTAATTATACGAGCTATTATATTACTGTTTGGTTTCTGCTTAGATTGGGTTTAAAGTGATGTAAGAAAAACAATGGGGCCGGTTGAGTGGCGCGTTGGTTAAGAGCTGGCTTGGGACGCCAGAGGGCCTGGGTTCGGATCCCACATATGAGGGCCAGTGACACTGCCATCTACAGCTAGGATGCTGAACAGCAGCTCAACCTGGAGCTGGGCTGCCACTCGCTGGCGACAGCTAGGCTGCAGCCCCTGTGGCAGTGGATTGCCATGGGCTACCGTGGGTAGCCAGCAGCCAGTGTGACCGGCAGTCCAGAAGCCAGTGACTGATCTGCCTCCCCGGGAAGGGAAGAGCGCAATGATGGTGCCAACTTGGGCCAGTGAAGCAATGTCCTCCACAACTAGACTGAAGAACAAAAAGGACAGCAATTTGTCTGTTCCCATCCCCCAATTCCCCAATAAAAATCTTTAGAAAAAAAAGAAAGAAAAAAAGAAAAACAGTGAGTTACTACGTTGACTAATCGAAGCTTCCCGGAAAGTAGAAGGTGAAAATAAAATAATGTCTATTTCTGCCTTCCCTGTCATTCTCCCCTGCTTTCATGCCCTTTCACTGACACTGCTGGTTTGAAATGACCACTCTCTCCACTCTCTCAGTGTAATCCATTCCTCTGATCTTCTATTAAACAGCATTATCATCATGGAGCATTCTGTGATTCCCTGCCCCAAGACATTCTCTGTGTCCGCTGAATGCCCTTGGGCAGTCCTCAATTATTTTGCAACCTGGCATTAGATTGATAAAGCATTTTATAGTCCCACATGTGTTTGTCAGATCCTTTGCATTTCTTATACCACACAACATAGTGCCTTGTACATAATACATACTCAGTGCTTTCAAATCAAATTGAATGCTGTTCAGTGCTTAGCATTTGCCACAAAATAAAGACTTTATGGTGATGATTATGACTCACTTATACTTTAGGACAAGAAAATAATTTAGATAATTATTAAGAAACCATTAACTCATTGACCTTCTCTACTTTTCACTCTTATTTGCAAAAATGTTTTCCTTCTTTCATTTTTTTCTACTGTGACTTCTTAATCTAAGTGCAAAACTCTACCGTGTACCTATAAGTATTGATGTTTAGTTGAAATATATAAAAGTTTTTAACCAAAGAATCAACCCTTGGAGGATGAAGTATTGTCTTGGGGTGGGCAGCAGCATTGCTTTCTCCTTATAGCAGCTGCCTTTGAGTAGATGTTTATAGTAAGTAGTGTAAGGGTTATCTGTATATTCATAATGCAGTAATATAGCCATGAATTTTGCATCTTGTATTTGTGTCAAAAGGAGGGTCACACAGACTTTTAAACCTTTCTTCAGAAAATCAATTTTGAGAAAAGATTATCTAATGTGCCATTTTTACAGTGTATTTGCTCTACATTTTTATCAAATAGGGATAATAAAGGGGCAGCCAAGTGACTCAGTTGGTTAAGAGCATGAACTCTGAGCAACAGGGTCGCCGGTTCGATTCCCACATGGGCCAGTGAGCTGCACCTGAGCTGAGCTGCACTGAGCTGTCAACAGGTGACAGGATGGTGCAGCTGGTGAGAGCACATGCTCTTAAAAACAAGGTTGCAGGTTTGACTCCCGCATGGGATGGTGGGCTATGCCCACCCACAACTAAGATTGAACATGGCACCTTGAGCTGAGAGGTTGTGAGCTGCTGATGGGTGTCCTGGTAGCAACTGGTGTTGAAGCTGAGCTAACTGCACCCTCTCCAACTAAGATTGAAGGACAACACCTTGGCTGTTCCCTTTCCCCAATTCACCAACCCTGTTCCCCAATTCCCCAAAAAAATCTTTAAAAAAATAGGGATGAAAAAATGATCCATCGGTGACCACAGATTTTATGCTATCCTGAAGGCTAATGTTACTCTTTAAACTGCATTGTACACCTGAAGCTGATGTTGTATAATATTGTATGGCAACTATAATTGAATATATATATATATATATATGGTCATGGGATGTGGAGTATAGTGTGGAAGTGGAGACAATGGAATTGTAATAGATATGTATGATCGGGGGTGGGGAGTGGGGCAGCGGATTGGGGAAGGGAGGGTGTCACTTTGAGGGGTGAAAAGTATAAGTATTGTACTGTGTTGTACACCTGAAGCTAATTAAATAAAATAAATAAATAAAGCAAAGGGCTATATAACAAGTGGAGAATAAAATCCTAAACACCAAGACAGCACTTCCTAGTTTTGTAATCAGATCACAAAATTTTCCCCTCAAAAGGTAGGAACCACTTTGGAGTGCTTTAATCTGTCTGATAAAAGTTATTCTAGGTCAAATCACTCAGGAAGTGGACTCTGAATGGGAGATCAGTAGGCATAAAGTGATTGAGGGGTTCTGTCAGATTGGCACCTCTCAGGGGCATGGAGGAAGCTGACTTGGGCAGAAGGAGATGTTAAACTGTGGTACCATGACAGCAAAGATGTGAGCAAGCCAAGCCAGTGGGCAGCTCTGGATCTGGGGTGTCTCAGCAGAGGTATCACAAGTTGGTGCAAGGAGGTCAGGCCTTTATTCCTTTTTGCTGATCAGTCATAGGATTTGGTTTACCCTGGGGCATAAACTTGGGCAAAATGACTCTCTTCAGACAAGGGCTAAGAGCTGTTAGTGGTCAATATTACCAGTAGTTGGGGGAATGAAGGTGGGGGGCTGGGTGGTACACCTCAGACTCACGACAATTGTCTTATTAAAGGGAAAAAATTATAAAATGAGAATACACTAAAATATATACTAATATATATTTTATAATATAATATAGTTATATAACTGTATAGATACTTATTTTGTTATATTTTCTTCCAATTGTGAATATTTTTTTGTTTTTAAAGAACCGTTAAATCTTAAGTGATGGATTATCCTTCTTATCAGAGTGAAAGAGTCCAAATCACGAATCATAGTCCTTGGTATATACAAGCTCATGAACTCAAACTGAAATAACACAGTAACAGCAGAACCCACATCTTATATACTTTATATTTTCATCAATGTGCTAAATGTTCACGCTATTATTGATCTTGTATTTAGAACTAATAATTTCTTCTATTTATGGAGTTATACTATTTAGGAAAACTTGTCAGGAAGTTGTATATAAACTCAGTCAGCACAAGATAATTTATATCCTCACAAACATCATTTACAACATGGAAGATATTAACAATCTTTAAAAACGTCAGATATAGGTGGATACCTGTTGACTAACAACTACTGAGAAGAAAGACACAGGGCGGGGTGAGGTAGGGCATGAAGAGCTATTGAACTGAAGAAAAATATGTATATATGCTCATAGACATATATCAGAATATAAAAAGGTATATGTTTGTTTATATGTATATGTATGTGTGTAAATGTGGGAGGAATTTCACTAAAATGTGGAAGGAATTTCACCAAATGTTCATTGTAATACCAAAAAAAACCCCACCTGACTAAAAAACAAAAAAAACAAACCATGATCATTTTTATTTTCTGTATGTATTTATATATATATGTTTTTCAACCATTTATCCATAAAATGATATTGTTCCTTGGGTCACATTATATGGGAAAGCAAAGCAAAGCAAACATCAAGTTATTGTTTTCTCTTAGCTTATGTATGATGAAGCATAGGTAGAAGGAACTCTAGACAGTTCTGTCAAATTAAGCAAACAGAAAGGAGAAAATTCTTTTTTTTTTTTT
>NW_017731462.1:1184924-1246870 GCF_001890085.2 Hipposideros armiger | reverse complement strand
AGCATCTTAGCTGTGGAGGGCAGTGTCACTGGCCCTCATATGTGGGATCCGAACCGGGGCCCTCTGGCATCCCAAGCCAGTTCTTAACCAACGCGACACTCGGCCGGCCTGTAAATTCCTTATAAAAGGTAATAAATACCACATTTTTTAAAATTGCCTGTCACATTTTCATCTGTAGATGATGATTAAATGACAAAGGTAAGTGACTGAATGAGGTATTAAAATAGCTTTATCTCTTCTCCAACCCAAATGAACAGTCATTTGGCTTCAGGGTTTAGTTATTATTGCTTTACAATGGTTTCAGTTTTACTTTTTTTCCATTTGAAACAATATTATTCTTTATTTACATTTAAAAATTTTTTATTTTATTTTATTGGGGGATCGGGGAAGGGGAACAGACAAGTTCCCCTTTAGTTCTTTAGTTCTTCAGTCTAGTTGTGGAGGATGTTGCTTCACTGGCCCATGTTGGTATGATCATTGCGATCTTCCCAGGTGAGGCAGTCGTTCGCTGGCCATTGGATGGCCCTTCAGGTCAGCTCACGGCAGCTCTTGCAAGCTGCCAGCCACTCACACTGGCTGCTGGCAACACACGGTAGCTCACGGCAGCCCACTGCAGTCCCACTGCAGCCTACACCATTGCCAGCGACTCACGGCAACCCAACTCCAGGTTAGGTTATTGTTCTTAGCTGTAGAGGGCAGTGTCACTGGCCCATGTGGGAATCAAACCAGCTGCCCTGTTGTTCAGAGCTTGCGCTCTTACCAACTGAGCCACTCGGCTGGCCCTATTTACATTCTTTGAACCTCAGTTCAGATGTCTCTATGTTTGTTTACTTGGTTATATTTTCTTTGTGAAGTTTTTTATTTGATTTTGCCTGTTCTTATGTTACTATCAAAACATTTATCAGAAGAGATGTGCTTAAGAACAATATCTCCGAATATTTCTGAAGTAGCTCAATGTACTTTCTTCACTTTTCATATCTGGTTCCTTGTCACCTAAGAAATTACTAAATGGTGCTTTTGAATCCCCTATTTTCCGCTCACTCAGCACTCCTTTACTTCTTCTATTGATAGCACTTTACAGATTGGCTTTTCAGATAGTGGGATATAGTCAGCTTTTCAGATGTTGGGATATAGTCAACACAGGCTTTTCTAATCGATCAAACCAGCTTCTTTTGTTGCTCACTGGCGACAGGGTTAGTGATTTTGCTCACGTCACTGTCAAACACAATATTATTGAAGTTTTCAAAAGTGTATTTTCAACTATTTTTTTAGACCAATTTAGAGATTGAGGGAAAGCTATAAATATGCAATCATTTCATAAAACTTCCTGCCCTGCAAGATTAGACATTGAGTTGAGTCTTCTTTCTCATTGTTCAGGAAGTTACTTGACAATCCTGATGAATCTCTTACAACAAAGCCTGGTGGTTGTAAAGCAGAAAGATTTCTCTTCGTAAACAAAGAAGCTCATTCTGTGCTGAGACCCCGAAGTGGAATTTACCACTATCTGAGTTCTGGTGTCAGCTTTTTAGACCTAAGAATTCACCTTGTATGTTTCCTAATTTTGATTAGACACTGGGCTTCTTAGATTTACCAAGTTCATGGGAGATCTACTATGTGCATTATGAATATCTGTGTCTTTACTTACATTGAGAATTTTATCAAGTGGGAAAACTATTCACATTAGTTTAACATGAGGACTTTCTCCTGTAGTATGCCAAATATCAATGTATTACTGGGTCATCATACAATGAGAACACTGTGAGGTACAGAATTGAAATTTTCAATGCTATCTGGTTAAGATTAGACATTGAGGTTAGGATTTTGGTAAATCTCACAGCATGTAAGTTCATTTTTCTGAAAGATATGTCCAATATAATTCTAGCTTTTGATGGTCCTGGTAAACATTTCTTCTCTTCCGCATCATTGTTGGAAGGACATTATGCCTGTCTTCTGTTACGCTCCATTTTTAATTTTTTCATGAATTATTAGCACTTTTTTTTTCAGTAGATATACGCTTTCTCTAGAGGTAGTAATGGTTTCATTAAGGTGCAGCCACCTCTTGGCTCCAATATATTATGTGTCTACTTGTAGTTTAACTTTCAGAGGATGATATTCTCTTTCAAATCACCTTATTTTTGTTTTCCTATGACATGTTTGATAATGCCAATAATTTTTAACCTGCTAATTTTACCGTGGTTTCCCAACCCCAGATACACATAGGAATCACCTGTAGAAAATTTTAAAATACAGATACCTGGGACTCACAGTATTCTAAACTAAATTAGAATCTCAAAGTAAAATGGAAAAGTATAATTTTTAAAATCTCCAAAAGTTATTCTGATGAACCAACATGGTTTAAAACTACACGTTTATACACTAGACTCAACTACTCAACTACCAAGGTATATAATTTTCTGCAAGGATAAGAGGAAATTGGCTATAGTATCCAACTGTTACATTTGATATATTCCTCTCCTGATCAGAGCTATTTCTACTTCTGAGAGATAAGAGTAAATGTACTGTCATTTGGTTCCTTCTCTATCACACAGAAACGTCATATCAACTATGAGGAAGGGTGCTGAGTGGAAATAAGTTTTAAACGCCAACAAGAGCTAACGTTTACCATGAGCTGACCATGTGCCAGTTACCAGGTAGTTTACCTCCATGAACCTCTACACTTTTTTTTGTTCCATTTGGCAGTTGTATTCTAAGTAATAGGTGTGTAACTGTACTTTATGAATTAAATCCTATACAATAAATAATAGGATTACTTCAAAATAAAAAAACACACACTTAAAAGAAAAATAGAAAAAGAAAAAGTTTTAAAACCAGTGTGTTGCCCTGTTACAAACATGCAATCAAAGTAGTCATCCTTTTCAACAACCCTAAGTGGGGAGCATTATTTTCATCCGCATTTTACAGTAAAGTGAATGGAAACATAAAGATCAAATGACTATCCAAAGTGCAAAAGCTTGTAAATAATGAGCAAATTCAAATCCTTTCAGTGTAACTCCAGTGCCTTTTTTTAAGGAATAAAAAAGATTTTATTCCTTGATTCTTTCAAACAAAGGACAATACAGCTCAACAACAATGCACGTTACTAGTAAAACACAGCTGCAACTGTAACTCAGATATTAAGAAAAAGAAGGGGTAGTCACACTTAAAACATTACAGAAATCAAATTTAATTTATCACACAAAAAATTAAAACACTCAATATTAACTTTTTCAGTTCAAACATATACAGGAGTTAGAGTAACAAGTTCTAAAGAAAGTATCAGGTTTGTTCTAATAAAGATAATGGAAATGTGAACATTTTAATAAGTCATCACACTTGGAAGAAGGGTTTTCTTTCTCTCTCTCTCTCTCCCTCCCCCTCCCCCCTCTCCATGACTAGACCTTTCAGAAACCCTGGTAAAATCAGTGGCTAGAGAGAACAAGGTCTTATGTTAGAACATCAATCATTATTCTTTATTGCCTTCCATTCACTCAATAGGCATACTAGTTAAAACAGAGCAAAACAAAAACAAACATTAAACATTAAACAAAACAGAAGACATGGGTCCTTCTCTCCAGGAACATATTACCTTCTATAGATTACAAGCTAATTTATAAGGAAATTGAGAATTTTCTACAGATTTGTACACACATTTACAGATAAGTATTGAGAAAATTAAGAGGCAAATCTTCTGTAAGAGAGTGTAATCGAGTAGCAATGACAATGGGGGTTTGGATGAGAGAAATAAAGGAGAAAGCAGTTCATTGTGGGGAAGAATGCATAGTGATAGGTGAGGTGCTATGAGCAAATGATTGACAAAAGGAAGCAGCTAAGCCAGCTGGGTTTCTTTGGGGGGTGGGGAGGTAGGAGTAAAACACGAGTTCCTTCTTGAAATTGGGTTTATATTCCAACTAAGGAGAAATATAGTTATGATTGTTTGGGAGGGCTCTTTTTTGACATACTAACTGAAGAAATACCTGTCACATGGGTTGGGGTGTGGGTGGCAAGAAGCTAACTTAGAAAGGGAGAATTGTGTGCAGCTTTATTAGGAACTGTCCTCAGGACCAGTGCCTGGAAGTAGCCAGGTCAGGGAGACTGGAGCTGTAAAGCAGATGCACTGCAGGCTTAGCCAGCCCCACCTGGAGGGCTGAAGGTGAGACGCCCTTCACATTTGCCCACAGCTGGGATGAGGGGCTGGACCTTGGTGCTCAAGATGCGGCAAGCATTCAGTTGGATGATACAGTTCACGTCAGCTCAGTTCCTTCAGGAGGCAATGCAGGCCTCTGCCAGCAGCACTGTCAGCATTTGGGGGAAATAGGTCCTCAGATTAGGAAGGGGGATGAGGGTGGCCTGGGTGGTGTCTCACTGTGTTCAGATATTGCTCTCTGATAGAACAGTGATCGTGAACATCACAGTTAACTTGGTTAGAAGAAAATCTTGTGTCCACTAAATCAGAATTTCTCAAGATGGAGCCCAGATGACTGAATTAAAAAATAAATCTTCACAGGAAATTCTGTTGATCATCCAGGTTTAGGAACAAGTGACCTAAAGGGCATATGTGACTCTCACAGAGCTTCAGAAATAATTACGCTTTTCCTCATCGACTATTCAGTAATCTCACACAGTATACACCACTCTATGGGGCAGAGTAGTAGGATAAATGAAGAAATAACATTATGAGTTGCTCTGGATTCAATGAAAGGGCACACAGGCATTTTAAGCGTATTCCACATTATATAAGAAAAAAGAGATTAAACACAATAGGAAGCCCATGTAATTGCTATTGCATTTAGAAGAAATTAAAGGTTTTGTTCAGACTATAATAGAATAGACAGAAAACTATGCTAATCTATACACTCTTCAGATAGATACATAATGATCTACCTGGGCAAGCAGGTAACATAAATAAAATTCATGAGTTTCCCATGCAGGAGCTTTTTTATTGTGGAAATAGCATGCTATCTGTAGAATTTTAGTTCTAATACTTGGGAGAAAAACATTTAGAAAAAAAATTTACATGTTAAAACATGTATAACAGGACATTTTGTCTGGATTTGTAGCCTATTGTTCAGAATCTATTATTAGGAGGGCTTGTTGTCCCTCCTTGCTCCAAGTATTTGTCAGAATTTAATGTTTAAAGCTGCATGTTTTAGAGTGGTGCCCTCTCTCCAAATACCTATTTGCCACCAGAAATTTGTCTTCTCTCTCCCACCCTCGCCCTTACCCAGTGAGCTCAATGATATAATAAGGAGTTTGACTGACTGGAGTGGATCTGGCTGAGTCACGATTGCTGGTTAGAACTGGGCCTCTCTCTGTTCAGAAACAATGTGTGGCTTGTGAGTGGGGTGGATTTGACTGAGACCTGATTGCGGGATAGAACACCGGGCCCTGATTTTTTAGACACAATGTGCACTTGGTAAGCATTCATTTCTGCTCTGAAATCAGTGAAGTTTCCGCATGGAGGCAATGGGGGCATGTTTATCAATTTAGAAAAGCTGGATAATTGAAAACTATAATACTTGGGGCTCAGCTTGGTTTTGTTTGTTTGTTTGTGTTTTTGGGTTTTTTTGTTCTTCCTGTGGAATATCCATGACCAAGCATTAACATAGAGACAGGAAATATTTCTTCCTCAACTTCGTGGCACATTTCCTGCCTGGCCCAGAGAGGAGTTGGAGAGATTCCTGTAGCTGTAACAGAATTGGTGTTGAGTTTCCAGCTTCTCGAGGTGGTAGGGGCTACAGCTGAACCTGGCTCCTCCAGTGACAGTTCAGTGCAGTGTTTTGATGCAGTTGAAACAAGAAGGAAGAGGTTTGGTGGGGAGCAGGAGTGGGTCAAATCAAGGGAACTAGTGAGTTCTGAGTATGACCTTTAGAGGCACCTCTGAGTTCTCCTGAGAGAAGTTACAGGATAGATTCTATGAGAAATGCTCGCTAGGGAGCTTTGGTGCTATCAAGAGAAGACAGCCCTTTGAAAAGACAGAATTCCTGTTTGTTAATTAACCATTGCCATATAGGATATTGATAAAAGTGACTGCATTTCATGAGCAGAATGGTGAAACTTACTCATATTATTTATATGAAGAATCACTATGCTTAGAAAAGATGCTGAAATGCTCTTTAGAGAAGGCAATTAATAAAGGGCTTGCATTATGGAATAAGGAATATGCAAATATTCTAGGTCAGCTGGAAAACTCTCCTAAGAAATTATTTTACTACGTTCTTAAGTGCTATAGTTTAGTGTTAAATGTAATTAAGCAAATTATTTCCATGACTAGCAACTTTTATATAAATTGGTGACTTTAGGTCACAAGCAATGAAATATAATAATACGGCCACTCTTTAAATGACTATGGCCTCTGTTTTCATTAGAGCCAAGAGTTTAAGTAAGAAAATACAATAAGTACGTTGTTTCGGGCCCCACTGTACAGGGCATGGATGGGGTTTTCTGATTGTCTTAAATGTATGACTTTCCAGCCGAAGGTTTTGGGTTCTCCTGAAGTATCACAGTAAGTGATACTTCACAGTAAGTTCTTTCCCTGAGATATCCAGGAAGATCAGAGGCTGAGGATACACAGCCATTCATGCACAAATGCACTAACCTCTCCATTTTAGGAGCAGCACCTACCTACTGTCAGGTTTGAAAAGAATGCTGTCTGGGAAAATATGGTTGACTGGTCCAACTCCCAAGTGGCTGCAGCCCTGTCATTCACTTTTGCCTGCAGGGACCCAAAGAGAGAGACTTTTGCTAAAATAATATGCAGTTTATTTCCAATCTCTACCTCTTCCCAGAATGATTTTAATTCTATATCCACTGCGATTCTTAATGTGCTATCACAGACCACAGGTATGCACCTTCCAAAGACGTGAGATGATTCAGCCATTCTCATTATAAGAGAGAAAGGGGTGGGGATAATGTTTCGAAACTTCTCAGAATTTTTTATTTGAACAAAATCATTTGGGTAGGACCACCTTAGATGTGATACACAGTAGGTGCATAACCATTCTTCCTGTGTTTGTGCCCTAAGTGGCTGTAGCTATTAACACTAGGTAAGCTCAGGTGACCTCATCTGCCTCCATTTTAGCAGGAAGGTTCTCCTAATTTGCTCTGGGCAAGAATTTTTGGTATAAATACAACACATGTAGATACTACAGAATTCTGTAAAAAGCTTCTGGTTCTTATGCCAATGAGATTCTGTCTTGGCATCTCCCTCCTCCTGGGGTGAGTCTGCAAGAGTCCTTTTGCTGAACTCTTGTCCGTTAGCTCTTATGAAGCCAAGCAATATGTGAGCTGATGTTGAAAAAGTATGATTTTACAGGGCACTGTGAGGTTTGTCCTGTCCAAGAACTTTTTTTTCCTTAGCCGTATATGCTATCTGTCCTCTTGATTTAATGTGATGTTTGTTCCTGATTAAGACAATTCTTTGAGTTAGACACCTTCTAGGCTTTTTGCATTTGGACTATGATTATTACAACCCACACATATTAACTGAG
Source organism: Hipposideros armiger (assembly GCF_001890085.2). Taxonomy (NCBI): domain Eukaryota; kingdom Metazoa; phylum Chordata; class Mammalia; order Chiroptera; family Hipposideridae; genus Hipposideros; species Hipposideros armiger. Next base: position 1,239,383 of record NW_017731462.1, on the reverse strand, counting down.
GCTGGAGGAAAATCCTGAGGCTTTGTTTTAGTTTTTCAACAGGCAGTACTAATATGTACATTCTTAGCTAATTGCCATTTTAAAAGACACAAGATAGCTGAGATACAGGACAGCTAAGTCTCAATGAGTAAGTGTGAGTGTGGGGAGTTCACATTATGTGTTAATCATCTATTGTGGCAGTCATTAGTTATGACACATAAACTTAGAAGTTGGTTATCTATGTTTATAGTGAGCACTTAAAGGGGTAGAGACAAAGAATGTACAAAGAAGTTCGAAGAATTCAATAGTTGCAGAAAGAGAAGAAGAGATGAGGCACATTCAGTAGTTTATGATGAATTTCTGGTTCCTGATTCTGGTCTCTTCTACAGCCAGATAGCTTTTACTGCTGTTGGATACTCTGCAATAATGCTCTGTCCTAGCCATTAATGTTTGTATTAATTTGAAACTATTTTGAGTTATTTACTGTTACTTCAAGGTAAAAAGGTCTAGATAAGGCAGAGAGAGGTATTAACTAGTAGATATCTGCAATTATTAGGAAGGTATTATACCTAGTACAATGACTACTCTATGGCATATATACTGAATAAATACAGAAAAACGGTCTGGCTAGGTGGTAGCAATAAAACTGGAAAACACAGGATGGAAACAAGAGATTTGTGATAAAAGAAAACCCCAAAAGATTTGGCAAGTGATAAGATATAAAAGAGAGGACTGATGTCTGTGGTGAGGATTCAGGCTAGAAGAGAGCTGACTCTAGAGGTAGGTGACTTGTCATCTTTTTAAAAAATAATTCTACTTCAATAACCTTTGTTTTCTAAACAACAAAAAAATTCTAAGAGCACAATAGCTATTGGAAAAGCACAGGCCAAAACAAACAGTAATATAAGGAATACATAAGGAATTTGCAACTTTAAAATATTGGTCTCTTTCTGTACATTTGATGAGAAAAGCAACTCCCCCTCCACCCCCCCCCCACCTTTTGTATCCTTTGCTTTGTGAATACAGATTAATGTTTTTAGGCATTAAAATGGAAGCTACAGAGTGATTTCTTTAGAAGATAGTTTTTTACTTTTTAATGCACATCAATTTAACCCTACACAATGCATTGGAAATGGGGTGTTTCTATTTCAGTGAAGGTGTTGGGAAGACAGTGAGTATAAGAGACTTAGTTGTAAATAGCCTCAGACATGACAAGTCATAGCTGAAGGACAGTGTATGCATTTATGTAGGATGGAAAGGACCATTAGTCACACATCCATCTTTTCAGTCACTGAGAGAACAATCCCCATTAGTACTATCATTTTTGAATAATAAGAAAAATGTATGCATGTCCTTGGAAGTTCAATAAATAGTGAAACACACAGCTGAAAAATTTGAAGGCACCTGGGAAAGTTAATTAACTCCATAATTTTATTGAATATTTTCTACATTTCTAGAACAGTATGTTAAACTATATCTTGGTGACCACCAAACATAAATATAGCCTTATTATAAAAAGCTGAGAGAGAAAATATGTGAATATTATTTAACACAGTGTCTGTATAAGTAAGTTGCTTACTTACAATGAGTAAATCAAGGAAGGAAGAAATGTTTTCCCAATCCATTTCTGAGTTGATGTCTCTAGTTTAAGATGCACCAGAGACCTATATCACAATAGCGGGGCTTGTCTCTGGTTTGATCACTGCTGTGGACCCAGGTCTGGAGGAGCTCAGACTCAGTCTGCACTGACCTTGTTCCATTACTGACCAAGTTCATATCACTGGTATTTCTGTTTTGTACCCAGGGTCTCCTCCAATGCTTTGTCCACTGAACCTGGGCTCAAGTTCAGTCTAGAATGTGGAAGAATTTATATTCCTAATGGCAACACTCAAATGGGAGAGGGGGGCAATGGAAAAAGACCCCTGTCCTTCAGATGAACAATTGACACAGGTGTTCTTTACATTTCCCACATGTTTCTGACAGCATTCACCCCAACACACTTGCTAATGTCCCCTTCCATTGGCTTTCCTCTTTCCTTATCTCACTTTCCTTATTTTCTCACTTCAAATAAAATAATGACACCCAAATCCTTGTCACTGGCTGTTTTTAAGGGATCCCAAATTAAGACATTAGGTAATTGTATATTAGAAGTTTAAAATTTTAAAAAAGAAATCATGAATACTACACTGAAATAATTAACATACTTTATTTCATCTAAAAATGGGTATACATCATTTTATATTCTGTTTATGAAAAGTAATAGTTGAACAAAACTTTGGAAAACAAATCAGTTATCAGGAATTTTCCCCATTTCTGACAGTCATTTCTCCTATCATTTTTATTTTTAAGTTTATATTATTCCTAAGTAGTTAATAATGTATATAAATCAACACATCACTCAAATACACTAATAGAAAAAATTAGTTTTGTAAGTGGATAAATTGTTTCAAAACAGGAATAATTATTTTTTTCAGTTTGTAAGTGCTGATTTTGATAAGACAAATTTCTTAATGTTGAAAGTCACAATTATTTTGCAAATATTATACATAATGAAGATTTGACTTTTCATCTTAAAGTAAATCCCTTTTAATATGTTAGTATGGAATATGTGAACTTGCAAAGGACAAAATGGAATTGCTCTTCATGAATTAATGCACTACTGTTAAGATTTTGTTATTATAGAGCTTATGAAGTCTGTCTGGCATACATTTTATAAGCTTCAATGGTAACAAAATAAATGAATTTGGATGGAAAATATATTTAAATCAGACTTTAAATATGTGGCAATATTTGGAAAATATAAAAAGCACTTTAAAATGTTTTTAATTGTTGAAAATAATTTTCTAAAATTGATGATAAAAGTAACTCAAAATGAAGGAGATCGCTAGTAAAACAGATTGTGAATTTTTCAATTATTTACTCTTTTTAAAATATTCTCCATTTAAAGAACATCTATGGAAAGCAAACATATTAAACATAAAAATATTCTCTATATGTAGAAATTTAAATTTAAGGAAAAGCTTGAGTTATTAAGAGATACAGAAATCTGTTTATTTGGAAATTTTTCATATTTTGCTTTGAAAGTCTTTCACAGAGTTGAATTAGGATTCCTGATGTAATCCTGGGATCGTGATCCTGCCCTTACGGAAACATGAAAACGCGGATCCAGAGAGGCAAGATTTAAGCAGTAGCAGTTTTATTGCCAAGCACCAGAAGAGCAAGAGAACAGCTCTCCGCGGGACCACCAAGAGGGGGGATTCAAAAATGAAATGCCCCGTGGGCGGGGCTAAGCTGGGAACTATAATTATTCTGAGTCAGAGTTGATTGGTTTTGCCTGAACCTGGGCGGTAGTTTGAAATATTATAGTTTATCATAATCTAATTGGCTACCTACACCTGGGCTGACAACCTACCAGGTAGGCTTTGCCGTTTGAATTTGCTTATTGATTGTCTCTTCCCTTGCACCTGGACTGATAAGTTTTTCGCAGGCTTTTCAGACCTTTGCTATAAGCTGAAAAAGCCCTCCCACCCACACCTGAGTTTTTGTGGGCTTCTCAGACTTTTCTTTGTTATAAGCCAGAAGAGCCTACCTTTCCCCCACACCTGAGTTTGGTGGGTCCTGCAGCTTGACTCTATTAGCCAGCCATTAAAATTATTTTCTGGCGCCCTAATCCCCTCTATTACGGCCATTTTCCTGACTGCCTATAATTTTCTACCTCAGTGTTCTGAAATTTTAGTTAGAATCATTATTTTCAACAAATGTAATTATAATGTACCAATAAAGAATCAACAGAAAAAGACAGTTGTGTTTATTTGGAAATAATGCATATTTGTAAATCCAAAGTGATGAATAACTGAAAATAAAATGATTATAAATGTCAGAAGTAAGGAATTACTGATGTGGGACTCCAACTAAAGAGATATTAATATTTTTAAAGGTAACATGTATTCTTTACTCTTACTTCTAATTTCCTTCAACATTAAACCTGAGGTTTTATGCTCAGTCTTTGCCAGACTATGATGTGGTTCAAAAAGTTAGACTCCATCATGATTAACAATGTATGAGTATACACAGATAATTTAATTATTTCTTTTATTTGGCCAGAACTGGTCAACCACATATGCTTCTGGTAACATGGTACAGATTTTTCTATATTTCTACACTGATGCTAAACACATTCACTTAAATTAACTATAAAGATATTTTGGCAAAAGTGGTTGAAAAAATAAAAACACATCTGTGTGATATACACAAGGAAAAAAATTAACTCAACCATCCACAAAATATTTTAGATAATTTGAATTTTTAAAGAAATTACTCATTTACTATTTAGTCTATAATTTGCAATAGGAAATATGTGTTTTATTTAAATTTTCACCTTTCTTTTTTACATATACAAGGTCTGACAATTAGGTTCGCAAAATTGCCATCATGCTCTTACATTGGCAGCACTATACTAACAGTTTGGTAAGATTTCACAACCTTTGTATATCAGTGTCTCACAGCTGTGTTCCTGTCAATTTGTGGTGGTGTCTTGCTAAGTGGCATTCATTACTGTTGTTGCATGTTGTTTCTGTGTGCCGTCATGAGAATGAGCTTGAATTAAAGCAACGAATGAACATTAAATTTCTTGTTAAACTTAGCAAGAGTGAAAGTGCAATCAGGACCATGTTAGTCCAAGTTTACAGGGATAATATCATGAAGAAAATGGCAGTGGACAAACAGATTAAATGTTTTTTGGAAGGGAGGGAACACATCACTGATGAAGAGAGGTCAGTGCAGCCAATAACGAGTGGAAATGATGAAAACGTTGCAAAAATTCATCAAATTGTGCATCAAAATAGTCAGCTGTGAAAAGAATAGCAGACAAAATCAGCATTGATACACAGTTAGGAAAATCTTAACTGACAATTTTGGCATGAGAAAGGTATGTGTAAAATGGTCCTAAAGGAGCTCACTGATGAACAAAAGCAAAGGAGAGTAGAAGATTGCCAAGACCTTTTGGAGAGGAAAGGCGATGTTTTAGGCCATGTTATTACTGGTGATGAAACATGGGTGTACCAATACAACCCTGAAACAAAGCATCAAAGTGCACAATGGAAGTCAGCCAATTCTCCATGACCAAAAAATTTCTGTCAGTCCAAACCAATAGTCAAAATGGTGTTGCTAAACTTTTTTGATATCAGAGGGATTATTCATTATGAATTTTGTACCAACTGAACAGTTAACCAAGTTTACTATATTGCTGAAAAGGCTGTGTAAAAAAGTTAGACTACCTGAACTTTTTGCCATTTCATGACTCTTGCATTATGACAATCGACCAGCTCACAGGGTACTCTCTGTGAGGGAGTGTTTAGCCAGTAAACAAATAACTGTATTTGTTATCTCCCTACTCACAAGCTCTGGACCCCAATGACTTCTTTCTTTACCTGAAGATAAAAGAAATATTGAAAGGAAGACATTTTGATGACATTCAGGACATCAAGGGTAATATGAAGACATCTCTGATGGCCATTCCCGAAAGAGTTCCAAAATTGCTTTGAAGGGTGGACTAGGCACTGGCATTGGTGTATAGCTTCCCAAGGGGAGTACTTCGAAGGTGACCATAGTGATATTCAACAATGAGCTATGTAGAACTTTTTCTAGGGTGAGTTCATGAACTTACTTGTCAGGCTTTGTACATAACATTTTGAAATCATTATTCAGAGAACAGTATGTTTGTATACATGAGTAGCGTATGTCAGCTAAACTCTGTATGGGGCTATGAGAGGGGTTATTTATTATGTAATAAATATCTTCAAAGTTTCTGAAGGCAGTAATTTCTATATTCTATATCCCTACCAAATTAAGGGTAGGGAGGTGGAGTGGTCCTCCCCTAGTGCATGTGGTAAAAAGATGCATTATTAGTAGAGAATTCAAATGAAGTTTTAAAACTCATTAAATAGGTCTGCATTTTATTTACACAATGTACCAGCATTTTTTAATAATTTCAGTGACATAATATATTTATCTACTCCCCCAAATCTTTTCTAATTCTTAGTCTTTAAGAATTGCAGAATTACTGTTGATTACCTCTCCCCAATTCCTGTATCTTAAAGTATATAATTAAGTTAGTACAGTGTTTATTCTTGATCTTCTAACACACATTGTATTCTCAATGGAAGTTAATTAAAATAATTTTGCAAAGTTGGTCCATGAGACATAGGACTCAGACACAGATGTTCAATTCAAAAGTAAATTTTTAATAATTAAAAAAAATTAAATCACTTCAGGTGCAGTCTGTGTCTTCACATTTGTGGTATTACATATTCCTGAGCTTAACAGTATATTCAAAATAAGCAATAATAGCACACTGATTATAAAGACTTGAGTTATTTCAATCCTATCATTCAATGTAACCACTTGAAAGTTTTAATTTGTGTTTAAAACTTAAAGATTGTAAACTGTGAGGTTTAATAGTTTTGTTAGGTAAGTGAACACTTTAGTTCATATATTTAAATTTGAATATTTAAAACTAAACATTGACTCGAGAAAATAATGGTTATTGCATGGTTATTAGTGAAAATAATTTTGTCTTTTAGATCATGGGGATATTAGAAAATGAGAATACTCCCAGTTGCTAAATGTACTATGTGTATATATGCCACTGTTTATATGTTTACTAAATTAGATAACCATGAAACTAGAAAATACTTTGAGATGATTTTCAATATTTCTACTTATTGCTGTGTATCCTGAGCTGCAATGATGGCACAGAAGTAACTTCAGAAAACTACACAGATATTTTTAATAGAAATTTAAACAAATAGAATCCATACACATTCTTTTTCTTTTTAAAGATTTTATTGGGGAATTGGGGGAGGGGAACAGACAAGTTGCTGTCCTTTTGTTCTTCAGCCTAGTTGTGGAGGATGTCGCTTCACTGGCCCATGTTGGTATTATCATTGCGCTCTTCCCAGGTGAGGCAGTTGTTCTCTGGCCATTGGACGGCTGCTGACAGTGGCTCACGGCAGCCCACTGCAACCCCACTGCAGCCAACATTGTCGCTGGCGACTCAAATGGTCCTGGGTATCTCGAGCTAAGAAAAATAACAAAAAAAACTTGCCCCAGACTTATAGAATTCTCCTTCAGGTATTCTGAGTTTTCTAAAATTTAAGTGAAACACAGAAAAGGTAAAAAAAGTAAGCCCATATATAACTAATAAGAATATAGGGTAATGTCTTGTAATAACAGTTCTCCAATTCAGGTCATGAACGATATGCTTTTTTAAACAACTACCAATGAAGAACATGTCATGGGAATATTAAACCCCCCACAAAAATACTAAGCAGAAAGAACAAGTGTCAGTTTTTCCAACTAACTGCAAAGCTTATATACTGAAATGAAAAGTCTGAAGCACACTTTTGACAAATCTGTTGAAAACACTCAATGTTATAAAGTACGATGGAGAAAAAAAGTTAAAAACAAGATACTATATTAAAATAATGGATGTATTTTTAAAGAAAATGAAATAGAGAGATTATGGACTAGATATTATGTATCTGAATAGTAATTATTGACATGGATACATGTGAGGAAATCATTCACAATAAAGAACAGAGAGATGAAGAGGATAAAAAGAGAGACCCAGCATAACTTTAGTAAGAATTCATGAAAGAGAGAACAGCAATAGCACTCTGAAAAGTTAAGATCTGGAATTAAAGAAATACTCAAGCCCTCATGATGACAGAGGATGCCAAATCCCAAGCAGTAGAAATGAAAACAGATGCATTTTAAAAGGTAATGTAATATGATAATTACAAAGCATCAGATTAAAAAAGAAAACCTAAATCCAACTGGGCATAAAAGATTACAAACAAAGTAGTAATAAATTGCACAAATAGTAGTTATGAAATCAGGGAAAATAGAACCATCTTTTTAAGTAGTGAAAGTCATATTTTTAAGTAATGACAATACAAAGTGTTATTATTAGCTAAAGTATTGTTATGAAACATCCATAGAAAGTTTACTAATCATAGATCCTTAGTAAAAGATATGCTAAAGAATTTCCTTCAGCAACAAGGACATTGAAATCACAAGGAAAGAGTCGGAAAACTAAGCATGCTGGAAAGTCTAAATATGTACTAAATATAAAATCGATTATTGGGAGCAAAATATAGTGGACTTAAAATATTGGATAATGCCATTGAAGATGGGATGTCAAGAAGCAGAATTACAATATTCTAAGACTTTTGACAATTATGAAGTAGGTATTTTAGTAACATTTACACAATGTTAGACTTACTTGTTAAAATATATAAAACTAATAAGAGTTACCAATACAAACAAAAAAATTAACGTTTAAATTCCAAATGAGTAGGGTCAAAACAAACAAGAGAATTTATAAAATTGATTAATCTAATAGTATCCTAAATGATGGAAAATAAGTAAAAGAAAAGAGGAATAAAGACAAATATACCAATAATTACAATAAACATAAATAAAACAAATCTATTTAAAAGATAGGAATTATCATATTAGATAAAACAACCAAGACGAAACAAATCTGATTATATGTTATTTGAAGACATGAAGCAAAGAAGTAAGATAGTTTGAAAACAAAGCATAGAAAAAATATCAAGACTATACATAACTAAAGAAAGTTGATTTAGAAACATTATTATTAAAGTGAATTAATGTTAATGCAAAAAAATCACTAAAAATGACAATAAAAAATCCAATGAGATGATTTAGTAAGATAAATGACACATAATCACATTTATACATAAGAATAGATAAAATAGCAAATGAGAGATTTGAAAGGGAACACTGAAAAATAATAATGATAAAAATATTTTTTCAGAAACTGCATTTTGAGAAGAATGTGTAGAAGAAATAGTATTTTTTAAAAAGCAGGAAAGAGCAAGATTTGCAGTTTTAACATTTGTCTAGAATATTGTTGGGAAATAAATTATTTGACCACATTGCAGAGGGTCCTGATTTTCATGGAAATGAGTACAGTAAAACCTTGGACTGCGAGTAACTTGGTTTGCGAGTGTTCTGCAAGACGAGAAAACGTTTCTATTAGGTTAGTGCAAAAGTAAAAGCGGTTTCTGCCATTTCTCGTAACCTGGTACAGTTTAACCTGGTAAATGAGCGATGTCTTGCAATACGAGTAGTGTTTCCAGAAGAAATTATGCTCGCAAACCAAGGTATTACTGTACTTAGTTTGGTAGGTAAGAGGGACAGAGGAAAAGCTTTTAGCCTGGATTTGGGGTCTGGAAGTCCAGAGGATATATTCAAACCTGCAATGTGGAAAAATTAATTCAAAAGTTACATGGAGAAGAACATCATGGTCTTCTGTGATTCACTGTGAATTCTCTGGTGGCAGAAACTATAGCATCTTACAAACTGTTTTACAAATGTGTGTATGTATGTATGTATGTATGTAAGCATGCATGCATATATTTATATATTTATGGCATAGATACTCAATAGAAGTGGAACGAAAAGACAAAGCCTACCTTTCAGAAGTAAAGCTAAGTGTAGACACCCATTCATTTTACTGACTCCTCTCTCTCCACTTTTAGTCTTGCTTGATGCTACATGCTGTCTACACAGACCTCAATTCCATTCCAGAAACACTGCTGAAGCCAGGCTGTTCCCGTGCCCGTCTTACTACCTGTTGTTTATTACCTGTTGCTAGGATATCTTCTTTAGCCTATAGCTAAAGAGCATCCTTCATTGCTCAGGCCCAGCTTGCCACCAAATAAGCCCTAACTACTTTCCTAGGGAAGGAGACCCCCTCCCCCAACTTCATCACTTACATTGTGGGAATTTACTTCCGTTTATCAAGGAATACTTTAGTCAAACATCATTTGTAATAGTACCAAGTGCTTAAGATTTAGAAACGTGAGTAAGGAAACTTTTTTTTTTAATCAGGAAGCTTTTTAAATACAAAATTAGTGAGAACGTTATATTTATCCACCCCATTTAGCATCATTGAACAGAAAACTCCTTTGTCTGATAACAATTCACTTACAGTAGATCTGATGTTGGTGATTATAAAATAGTGATCTTCTAATTGATTTTTTTCAGCAAAATGGCTTCTTTAGAAGGAAGAAGGAACACCAGAAAAAGAAAGGAACACATCCAAAGCTTTGTCTTTCTCTCAAACTTTAGAAATGTTCAGCATTATTAGGAAGGGGAAAGGTAACGTTATTTTTGGTTTTTGATGCCTTGCATGTGTTTTTTCCCTGTAGTAGCTTTGAGATAAATTTGACAATGGAACCAGAAACCAAGTTGTCCTTAGAGGCACAAACCCAAGAGAAGCTCTGTGGCATTTTTCAAAATAAGTGCAATGTGAATAAAAAAAAGGGGGGGATAAATAAAAATGTCTAAAGCATCCCTTCCCATCCTGGACCTTTCCTCTGCTTGATTGGTCAGGAATGATGATGTGATTCATCATCTTCACTTCAGCTGTTGGGATTAAAACTTCCAGAAATGCTGACAGGATCAGGAGGGCATCACTTCCTTTGTCTCCTCTAAAACTCAGTCATGGTTAATTTAACTATGGTGAAAGGAGTGAACATGAAATTCTAAAGTGAAATTGCTACACATAAATTGTACTGTTTATTCCTTCCACATGCCAAAACTGATAAAAGCAAGCCATCATCAATTCACAGTGATGAAATCATGAAGAAGCATTCTACATGTAACTTAAAAAATCTTGCTTGCTCCAAAATAGCTGACTCCCTCTGGAAGACTACTTTTGATTAGAACAAAGAAAACGCACTGAGACTTTGTCATTCAGTAACAGCCATCATGCTTTCTCCCCGGTCTTTTCTAAAGAGGAGATAATTGTATGAAGTATGTGATACTATTATGATCTAAAATACTAAATATCCAATTTTTCTTTTATTGAATGACCTTGAATTATATCTTTGATCAGGTTGAAAACTCCTGCTGTCACCCTGGGCAATATCAGCTTTAGCCTGGATGTTGTATCAACTTTTCAAGAGCATTTGAATTTCAAGCTCTGATTATACAAAATGCATGAAACATAGAGTAACCTACAGGTAAAAAATATTGCAGGTAAACATGATAACTTTTCTGACAGATATACAACAAGACTCAAATAATGAAGAGGGTAGCATAGTCTCCCAAATAGGAAGGCTGGATATTATGAAGAAATTTGTTTTTCTAAAATGAGTTTATAGAGGGAAATATATTTTCTTTTACATTTGATGAAACTGTTCTTAAATTCTTATTGAATAAGGAAAAATTAAGAAAAATTTGGAGAAAAATTTAAAAATAGGGTAATAACAATCCAGGACAATTTCCATTAGATATTAAAATGTCGTAATGGGGTTCATTCCCAAGACTGAGCAGAATAAATAGTATGAAATGAGACAAAAAAACTAAAACAAACTTAATTATATAAATTTAAAACAATAAAATATATTTATTGATTAATGGATTTTTGACAAAAATAATTGGAATCATTGTGTAACTCTTTTAAACAAATATATTTCTACCGCATAAACAATGTCAAATTAAGTTTCAGCTTGATTGAAGTGCATAATGAATGATAAAAACTCTAAAAACTTAGGGAAAAAATGTCTTTTCTGTCAGAGGAAGATTATTCTTACTTTGAAATTAGTGATAGATGACACAAAAGAAATACAGATATGTTAGATTACATGATCCTTGAGAATCTTTATTATGGCAAACTAAAAAAAAAGCAAATTATAAATTAGGAAGCTTTATTAATAGTAATTAAAAGAAAGTATTATAGATATGTAGTTAATATTTTTACCATAAGAAAATTATACTAATGTATCAATAATATAAATGAAAAAGGAAATTAAACAACTTTAAAATAATGAAATACAAAAAATTTAGAAAATTCATCAAATTCTATAGAAACATATACGAGGTCTGTAATCAAGTTCGTGAACTTGTTGCAATGATGTCGATAAACTTTTTTGAAATCAGAGAGATTATTCATTATGAATTTGTAACTACTGGACAAACAGTTAACCAAGTTTATTATTTGGAAGTGCTGAAAAGACTGTGTTAAAAAGTTAGGCAACCTGAACTTTTCGCCAACAATTCATGGTTCTTGCATCACGACAATGCACTAGCTCACACGGCACTGTCTGTGAGGGAGTTTTTAGCCAGTAAACAAATAACTGTATTGGAACACCCTCACCTGATCTGGCCCCCAATGACTTCCAGAACTCCTGGCCCCCAGGAGTTGCAGAATTGCTTTCTTTTAAGATTTTATTGTGAAACTGGGGGAGGGGAATAGTATTGGGGAATCGGGGAAGGGGAACAGACAAGTTGCTGTCCTTTTGTTCTTCAGTCCAGTTGTGGAGGACGTCGTTTCACTGGCCCATGTTGGTATTATCATTGCACTTCTCCCAGGTGAGGCGGCTCAGTTGGATGGCCGCTCACGGTGGCTCTTGGCCTCACTGCAGCCCCACTGCAGCCTACACCATCGCTGGTGACTCACAGCAGCCCAGCTCCAGGTCAAGCTGTTGTCCATCCTCTTAGCTGTATAGGGCACAGTGTCACTGGCCCTAATGTGGGATCCGAACCGGGGCCCTGCTGCTCAGAGCTGGCGTCCCAAGCCAACTTAACCAACGCGCCACTTGGCTGGCCCCAGAATTACTTTGAAGGGTGGACTAGGCACTGGAGTCAGTGCATAGCTTCCCAAGGGGAGTACTTTGAAGGTGACCATAGTGATATTCAGCAATGAAGTATGTAGCACTTTTTCTATGATGAGTTTGTGAACTTAATTGTTTATACTAGATGTTAAACACATAAAAAATTAAATGGCAGTTTTCTTTTGTAAATTAAAGCAGCTATTTATTTAAAAATTATACAAAATATTAAAGAGGATATAGTAAAAGATGTTTTCCTATATTGATTTTGGGATATAAGTTGAGAATAATTTTTAGAAAAAAATTTGTGTTTATCAAAAATCATAGGAGTAATAATGCCTAAGTACTAAAGTCTAGGAATTGTCTCTAAGAAACTAACCTAAATTGTAAAAGAATTTATGTATAAAGGTGCTTATAACAAATGATCTATAATAACTAAATCTGAGAATATCAATAAATGTTTAAGTAAGATGTTTAGCAAGTAAAACTAGATTTTATAGATTTTAATAATAAATTTCCATATTATATTAAAAGAAAACATTCAAATATCACATAAAGCTTGTCTGAGCAATCTAAATACATCAAATACAAGCAAAAATAAAATAAAATTATAATTTAATAACTTATTTATTTGTATCTGCTCATACTTCTTCTCTACATTTTCAGTAATGAACACATACTCCTTTCACAATAGCAAAATGTAATAACCAAAATTAACAGAAAAATGCAAATGGCTTATTTAATTGAAGTAAAAATACCCTGAGTATATGTTTTTGCAAATGAGAATATTGAATAAATGCAAATTTTAAATTCTGTATTAATTAATGTATTTTATTGATAATAATAAAAACAATGAGTTTTATATTGAATAAATTTGTTTTCAGTTCTTCATTGATAACATGTTTTATTGATTATAACTCAAAATAATGTTTTTTTCTGCCATCTGACAATATAATTCTAAATGTCATTTATGTAACTACACAGATAAAAATAGGAATATTTTTTCAATATTTTAGATGCAAGAATTCTATTGAATATTAAAACATAATTATAAAACTACAACTATTTTGTTTCTTTAACCAACAAAAGAGATAGAACATTTATGGAATCCATAAATAGTAGATACTTGGAATATTGTTTTTTATATACAACTTTGTTAGCCTGGGTTCCCAAGAAAACAGCCTGAGGTGAAGATTGGGATTAAACTTTAGGAGGTGCAATGTCAGAGTAATAAGAATAAGGCACAAGGGAACTAAGTCAGGGAAGGAAGAGAAATCATGAAAGATAATGCATAAATGTGCTGGCTACTACTTCACCGTAGCCTCTAAAACAAAGCTAATCATTTTGAAGTTCATGTGCTTGGCCTCAACTCACTGGACATCTGTACAAAAGATTCATATTGCCGTCCATTGGAGGAAGAAAGCACAGGACTACTGTTTCCCAGTCATTAAATTTTCACCCACAGGAAATTTTCACTCCACATCCCTTCCTAAACACACACACACACACACACACACACACACACACACAAACATACACACACACACACACACAAACACACACTTTTTTTTAAAGTTGCATTATTTGGCCCCTTTGGTGGTTGCTTACGGAACTGGGCCTGTTGCCCTATAGTGTGGTGCATTATTCAAGGAAGAATCCAGAAACTGAGGGTAATTTGTTGATTAGCCTGACTGTGCAGTGGCTATTACATCAAGGTTTCATGGACCTACATGCAAAAGGTCAGCCACAGCCGTAGCTGAGGAGGAGCAAGCAGTAAATAGTGGTCGTAAGAAAATCTGAGGAGGGATGTGTATTCCATATAGCTGTCCCTTACATGTTCAAATGTGCTATATTTTCTTCCATTAAAAAACAAAAAATAAACTCAGACAATAAAAATTTAGTGATCCTTCATTCTTCCTCTAACTACCATCCTTCTTTTAAACTCAACATTCTCAAAATAATTATCTGTAATTACTGTGACACTAAAATTTCAATTTCCTTCCAGCTATGACTCAGGACTCTTATATAAATCTTTAAAAGTTTTATTGGGAGTTCTGATCTGCCATTCTTTCACTCTCCCCCCACCACCCCCAGGTTCTTGCATTCCTCTTTTTCATCTTGGATCCCATATTTAGAAACTCTCTGGCATTCCTTCTCTGTTCTTATCTCATATCTCACAAGCATTTGGCACAGTTAACCACCCTCTCCTTTTTCTTCAATGTTTCTCTTCCTGGCTTCATTGATTATTTCCCCTGGTTTTTCTCCAGCCTCACCAGCCATTTTATCTCTGTCTGTTTTTCTGGTTCCTCTCCTCAGCTCAATTTCTAAATGCCATCATGCTGCAGGCCATTGTCCTAATGTGCACAGCAAAGGCTGAGTACTATCTCTCCTAGGGAATCAGCTCTATCACTGGCCTGTCTCTGCTTTGCTGGTAGCCATGTTGTTTACCCTTGCCACATGCTGTTATGGTTTCTCAGAAATGTCAAGATCTGGTTATGTTCAGGGATTGTGCACTAGCTGTTTCCTCTGCCTGGAAACCCTTCTTCTCAGACCTTCAAGTTATGACTTTTCCTAAACTTTGAATCCAAAGTTAAAATATCATCTGGGTGGACCTCTTCAACCTCAAATCTATAAGAGTCCTCAGTTTCAAATATACTTTTCTGTTGGTTTTACTTCTTAGCATATAAAAGAATCTTATTGCTTTTTTAAATAGTTACATTAGAATAGGATTTATCTCTTCCCCACTGTAAGACCATCTGTTGAGAGCAGGGGCCTAATCTGTCTTGCTTATTGGAGTGTATGAAGAAGCCATAATAATACCTAAATCACAGTAGTCATACAATGAATAACTTTTAATGAACAATACTAAAACAACATTATAAGGCATTTTTACTGATCAAATAACCTAACATTTAATAAAAGTAAATACCAGGACTGGTATAAAAGTGTGAATATTGTGTGATAGTCACTCATACTTTGAAGTTGCATTATGACTTGTTTTAAAAAAACAATACACACCAAACATTTACATATATGTATGCTCTTTGATCAATTATAATAATGGCCAATTAATTACTGATTAACTCTTAGCAATATAGCAGCTTATACCTATAACAGCAATATTTTACCTATGGGGAAAAATATACATATACCTTATACAATTGAGCTTGCTTTGAAAGGTCTTCACTTATGGCTTGGTGAGATTTAGTGCATTTTGTGTTGTTGTTTCCAACTTTATTGAGGTTTAACTGATAAATAAAAATTGTATATATTTATGGCATGCAACTTGATATTTTAATATATGTACACATTGTGAAATAATTACCACAATCAAGCTAATTAACTAAGCTAATTACCACAATCAAGCTAATATCCATCACCTTACATAGTTACCATCTTTTTTTGTGTGTGGTGAGAAGACCCAAGATCTACCCTCTAGAAAAATTGCAAGAATACATACAGTACTGTTAGCTATAGTCACATTCCTGTACATTAGATGTCCAAAAGTTATTTATCTTGTATAACTGAAACTTTGCACCTCTTGACCAATATCTCCCTTTTCCTCTCCCACCAGACCCTGAAAACCACCATTCTACTCTCCTTCTATGTGTTTCAGTACTTCGATTCCAAATATATGTGAAATCACATAGTATTTGTCTTTCTGTGTCTGGCTTATTTCATTTAGTTTAAATGTCCTCCAGGTTCATGAATGCTGTCACAAATGGTAGGAATAATATTCCTGTGTGTGTGTGTGTGTGTGTGTGTGTGTGTGTGTGTGTGTGTGTGTGTGTGTGTGTGTGTGTGTGACATTTTCTTTATTTATTCATCTGTCCAAGGACAATTAAGTTGTTTCCATATCTTGGCTATTGTGAATATTGTTGCAATGGACATGGGGGTGTAGATATCCCTTTGTGGTCCTGATTTCATTTCCTTTATATATACTCAAGAGTGAAATGGTTGAATCATTCTAGTTTTAATTTTTTGAAGAACCTCCACACTGTTTCCCATAATGCCTGTACCAATTTACATTCCCACCAACAGTGTGCAAGAATTCCCTTTTCTTTTGAAAAATATCTATTCACATCCACTGCCCATTTTAAAATCAGGTTAGTTTATTTACTTATTTGCTTAGCATGTAAACAGTAACTATGTAATTTCAGATAGGTTAGAAGCATATTTCAGATAACTACATAAATAGCATATTTACAAATAGCTGAATGCATCTGCTTAGCAAAGCACATTATGTAAACTACATTTTTAATTTAATTGTTCCTTTTGTCATTTTCCTGGTGTGTGTTTGTCTCTACCTAAACAGTCCACTTTCATTTTAACTTTTAGCATTCTTATTTAATAGGATACAGCACATATTATACATAAGTACACACCATAGCTACAAAGAATTAATTGAGCTTTAAATGGAAATGTAAAAGGAAAGTTTGCTTTCTAAACAATAAATTTCCACAAAGCTACCAAATGAAATAAATCAGATAAGACTGCCACGAACATACAATACTTGGGAGGAAAAAAAAAACTATCAAATACTTGCTCATTTTAGGTGATATATGTATGCGTATACCAACACAGATATACTGTGATGCCTTGGGCAAGTTGTTACATTATATTTCTTGTGAATATCTAGGTAATTTTGCAATAAATAACAGGTAAAAATAGTTGTTTAGGAACTTTGATCATATAAAGTCCTACATTAGCAGTTACTAAGGATGAAGAAAAATGTGAGAGGCTCAATTTGTTTTTAAATACTGTAATCTCTCAAGATACATTATAGGTTCTACTACTTCTTCCTAAACAATTACTGAACAGATATAGATTTATGATTAGCAGCAGCTTTTTATATGTCTATTTATAGCAATTGAATTTACTGAAGTCATTTTCATAGAAGTTAAACTGTTGAAACTATACTTAAAGTTAACATTATATCTATATTAACATTATATTTGACACACAGTCAAATCATAGCACTAATATCAGCACTGTCTGCTGTGCTCTTCATTAGTTTATCCGTTGATACATTGAAAAGTCTTTTATATGATTTAGGCATACTAAGAATTTTTATCAATAATGGATTTGAATTTTTTTGTACTTTACCCACATCTTTTAAAATACTTACTTTTTAATCTTGCATTTGTTAATGTGGTGAAGTATAATACTGTTTTTTAAATTAATCTTCCTTTTTTATTCATATTATTATTTTTTTACCTTTGACTTTCTTCATTCCTTTCTCTCACCCATAAAAGATGCTGCTTTATATAATGACAAATATCAGTATGTTCCTTGGATAAACCCAAATCATTGTGTTATCTTTTTAAAAACATATACTGCTGCATTCAATTTGCTAATACTTTATGTAATATTTTAACATTTATATTCACAACCAAAACGGATCCATACTCTTATGGATAGTTTTTGCAATGAACTGAATATTTGTGTCTTCCCAAAGCTCATATGGTGAAACCTAATCTTTAATGTGAATGTATTTGGATGTGTAGCCTTTGGGAAGTAATTAGATCATGAATAGAACTAGGGCTCTTATAACATGGGCCCCAGAGTGATCCCTCACCCTTTCTTCCTCACAAGTGAAAAGATAGTGGCCAGTGAGGAACAGTGCCTTCAATTCGAAGCTAATTTAATAAGTGCAGTCCCATTTGTTGGTATAGTTTCTTTTCAACCACTTTTATTATATTTTATTTTTCTATAAATTGTCCACTTCATTTAAATTTAAACTGTATTAGTATAAAATTATTCATGATATTCTTTTATTTTTAAAATCTGCAGCATTTGTAGTCACATGCCATATTTCAATCTCCATACCTTCTCATTTTCCTTCATTTCTTTTTTAAAAAATATTTAATTATGATCTATGTTTCCTTTATTGTTTTGGAAGTAATACATAATTTCTACAGTTTTTATGTTCATTGTTCACTTTATTTTTATTTTGTTTTCACATCTTAAATGGGATGATTAATACATTAATTTGTAGCCTCCTTTTTTAATATAAGCAATTAAGTCCTGTAAGAATTTCTCAGTTGCATGTCATATTTTGGTATGTAATATTCATTATCATTTTGTTTCAAGTGTTTTCTAATTTTTGCTATGTTGACTACATTAACTCATAAGCCATTGGGTATATAAATATTTATACTGTTTGTCTTTTTAATTATTAATGCCTCTTTTTATTACATTTTAGTCAGATAATGTACTGTATAAAGCCTATGGTCTATAAAATATGTTGACACTTGCTCTATGACCAATTGCTCTATGGCCAATTTAACATAAATGTTCCATGTGAGCTTGAGATTGATTGTTGGGCTCATGTTCTATGTATGCCCATTATACTAACTCTGTAATTTGTGTTTCTCAAATATTCTACACCCTTACATCCTTACAGTTGTTGTGTTTGCTTATATCATTTAGAGAAGGAAGTGTATTAACATCTTTTATCCTGTGCATAGATTTATCAATTTCTCCTTTGATGCTGTCAATATTTTCCAGCTATTTATTAATTGCATACATGGTAAAAATTGACATGTTTTTTCCCCAGTAGGATATATGTATGTTCTCCCCTAGAAAGTTATCCATGAGGGTAGGTTTTTGCATCTGTTTTTTCACTATTATATATTTGATATCTAGAACTGTGCCTGGCTCCAGAAATATTTGTTGACAACTAAAGGAATATCTTGATGAATTAGATGTTTTACCACTAGATAACAACTTTAAAAAAAACTAGAAATGCTTATTTTCCCCTTGATATCTTTTTTGTCTGTTTTTAATATAGTGATGCAAACATTTTTTTGATTAGTGGTGACAGATATTTTCATTGTTCATTCTTTTTTCTGAATGTTTAATGTAAAGTGTGTTTGTTGTTAATAGTACATAGTTTGATATGTACACATAAAACTTTGCTGACTAAAGAGTTAGTGCATTAATTGAAAAATCTCACATATGTGCATGTTTTTATTTATTTATTTTATGTTCTTTGCCTCATTTTTTCTCTAGTTACTTTTCTGCCTTCTTTAATTATTTTGATTTGGTTGATTTTCCCCCCCTTATATTGCTTCCCCCTTATTGTTTTGGAAGTTACTCAATCTTTTTATTTTTTTAGTGATTGTCATAGACATTTTACATGCATGCATACCTATTATAACAAAGTTTAAAGTTGAATAATATACTTACTGTCCTTGTAAACTTAAAAGAAAGTTACAGTATTTAAATCCTGATTATTGCTTCAAACTAAAAATTTTGCTGGTATATTTTGGCATTTTGATCCTGTTTTTTTAACTTCACTAATTAAATATTATTATCATTTTTATTCAACATATTTTTAGATTTATCCTTATGGTTGCCCTCCTTACTCTTAGGATTATTTTCTATCTTCCTAATAAATATCTTTTGGGTTTCCTACTGTGAGGATTTATTTATGGTAAATTCTGTCAGTGTTTTTTCTTAACCCATCCTTGTTTCACTCTCATTCCTCAAAGTTAGTTTCTTTGGCTATAAAACCTGAAGGTAGCAAAGGCTTTCTCTAGGAATTTTCATGAAAATTTTCCACAGTGTCCTGATTTCTAGATTTTCTTTTGTGAAAACTACCAAACTACCATCAGTATAATTATTGTAATTATGGTTAATTTTTGGTTTCTCTCTGCTATTTTTGAATACATTATTCATTGTTAACTGCCTATATGGCAATGAACTAGTGGTGTATGAACAAACTACAGAAATTTTAAACTTTCAGGTTGTTTTCTATTGTAAATTCTGAAAGTTTGCTTAGAATTACTAGAATAACTAGTCGTAAAAAAAAAGAAAGAAAAACAAACAAACAACAACAAAAAACACCTCATAGTAGTTCCTTTCTTCTCAATAATGCATAGTTTTGAACTCAACACAAGAATCACAGCCCTCAGGGATATCTTGTCTCTCTATCTAAAAGGTGAAGTTCTAATGGTCTTCATAGATTGGTATCCATGAATCACCCTAGTACTAGACTCACCAAGATTTAATCCTTGTCCTCTGCCAAAACTGCTATTTCAAGACCTTTGCAGTGGTACGTTCTAATAATGATACCATGCCCCTTTCTCTGTTCTTGTCACAGTACCATTCTGGAACTGCTCCAGCTTCTCTTAGTCACTTTTGCCACAGTAGTTCTACACCCTACTTGATTGTATGGCCTTCAGCATCAGCAAAATTCATTTGACATCTGGGCCAGCGGTCTGATCTAGGCGGAAGCTATGAACAAATATGAGCAGATCTGAGAGTAATCTCTTTTCTCCATCCACAAAGACTCTATGCAATAACCTTGATAAAAATAAGTGTCCAATTTGCTAATTTACATTGAATATTTAATGCCATATAAATGTTTTCTCAGTTTCAACAAGCACACACTACTCCAAAATTCCACTTGTCATTTTAGCACTGGTACCAAGATGTTTTTTGAATCTTTTATTAAATATTAAGAACCACAAAGACTCATGTCTGAGAAATGTATGTGTCTGATACCATGAATCCAATAATTAAGAAGTCATGATGAATAATTCAGTACTGAGCTGAAAATTTAATCTGAGGTGCAGCTCTGATTCATACCTTTAGTGTGTCTATAATTTGGAAGTCTCTCAAGTGTGACTATAAAGAAATCATATTTCATTATGGTTCAATCTCTGCTCAATCTCACATTCAAGGAAACTACTGTTCAACTCCAGAAACTTATAGTATTTATTTTTAAATGTGTTTCACATAAAACATCTCCCTTAAAGATTTTACTTTTTTCCAGGAATGTACCTTTTGTAAAGAATGTCTTTGAAGTGTGCAAAATTGAGTCTATGGGGAATAAGTTTGCAGTGTCAAACAATGACTGACTGATACATTTTTGGATGAGAGATTATTCCTAAATTTGGAACTATGTATATCTTTATTTTAAGTAAAATAAGACAGGGTACCTTTCCAAGGATATTAGAGACTAGTAGAAGAGAAAAAACAAAAATGAACAATGATGTTACTGGTAAATATATTGTTTTTATTTTGCACAGTGTTTTAGAGAAAGTCTGAAAAGAAATTTTTAAGTGGGATTTAGATTGTGGAAATTTTCCTGGAAAAAAAATGTGTTTAGCTAGGATATAATAAGGTGATGGAGATGAATCTAATGGAAACACGGAGAAATAGCCTTTCTTGGGAGATAGAGCAGTCTGTGGAAAAGCACAGTGGTTTGAAATCGCATGATGCTCTTAAAATTGCAATCATTGAAATATGGGTAGATGGAGAGTGCTTGCAAGAAAGTCGCAAAAGATGAGGTAGAATGATAAACAGAGGGCATATTCTAAAGAGTTTTTATTTAGCTACAAAATTTAAACTTTACCCTTGACTGCATTAATCAACTTAAACTAAGAGAACGGTGCAAGATTTGCATTTTAGAACAAAATTATTTTGTTAGTGTTATGAGCCATGGATAGTAGGTATCAGAATGAGAACTGTTGGGTACAGGATGCCACTTATGAGGTGTGATATAATGAGCACTTGCAGCATGATATTGGTGATAGATAAAGGGGCGCTGATCTGCATAAAAAGAAGGCAGATGAAGAAGTTCAGATTGATCCTAAGGTTTCTTTGCAAATACAAACAGGATCTACTATTGGCAGCTGGACATACAGGCATTCAGCTTTGAGGGATAACTTGTATCATCACAGAAAAGCTTTTCAGCAATGTTTTAATCTGAATCATTGAGATGGTCCACAATAGTTTAGTTCTCAGAACACAGAACTACCTTCATTGCATTAAAAGGCAACAGATTCCTTCCCTAGCAGTTTCTTATCATTCATTGAATTACAATCTTCGTAGGGCTACTGGCATACTGGGTCCCTCATTATACCCTGGAGAAGCTGGAGAAGCTGGTGGCCTCTGGACATAAATGCATCTTGTACTTCATTTAGGTAACACTTCAGTTATAGGTTCTCCCACCATCATGGACCTAGCTAAGAAGCAAGGCTATGATTCACATACTAGGTTACCTAGATTTGATCCAAATCAAATTATTTTTTCCACTTAACTTAGGAAAAATATTGAATAATATTTGGGAATATTACTTTAAGGAAAAAAATCCATTTTTCTCTGTGCTAATATAAAACTATCAATTATAATAATCATCTTTACAACTGGTTTGATAGATAGGCTGGCTTATGAATAATAAATTAAGAAAACACTACATGCCAACTGTTCCGAACGTCTGAAACAGAGAGGTAAATTTCACGTAGCTCTGGCACAGACTGGTTAGCTGGTCACCAACATCATTTTTTATTCTCCCTGATATACACCTACACTACATTTTTCAGATCCTACATAGTCAAGTGCGGTCATCAGTTTTCTAGGTCTGGCCCATAGCAACCTCGGGTCAACACCCTTGACTTCCATCAACTGAATACAGCGGCTCACAGTGCCGTTCAGCACGCCGGGGACGCTAGATGAAATCAGCCCGGATCCTGAAATGATCACTTAGTCTTGCACAGATTAAGGGCATTAGTTTTGACATTAAGTGTGCAAGAAATAAAACGCTGAGATTTTAGTATGTATGCAATTCAGCAACCAACCAACAAAATTGTTGCGTGAGCCCAGATAATGTAAATTAGTTAAGCCCCCTAAGGGTTTCTTAAACAAGGAACATTATCAAGACAGACAGCCCTAAACAAAGGTCGTCTTTTCTTTATGGAAATTCCCATAATGTACAATGGTTTGTCATAATTGTGAAGGGTTTGAGATTTTTGCCTTACTTGCATGCTTGGAAAGTAGTCTGTCATAATTTTATAGATGCTGGCGGAAGGCATGTGGCTTCTAGATCAGAGGAATGGACATTTTTACTCATTGCACAGCAGGTAGCATCACATTGGATCCCCTTGTCCTCATGTCCTGCTTAGATGATATGAATATAGGCCAAGATGAATACTGCACTCACAGTGAATTTGTACCAAAGCTAAGGAAACTTAAACTTGGATCCCTCCAATCTTCTGAGGGGAGCTGCTAGCAAACTGCACAACTTCACCACAAAGAGAGTAATCATGATTATAATCCTGTTTAGAAATAAATCCACCCTGTTCCCGAGAAGGTGATGCTATCTCTATCTCCCAATGCTGTTTGTTCTACAAACATTTTGAAACAGATAGTTTTGGACAAAAGCTGATAGATGTGTAGAAATGACATGGAGAATTCTCTCTCAATGTATTTTAGATTACAGATTGGATAACTAAAGAGTAAATCATCAAAAAATGCAATGAGAAAGCAATTAGGAGATTTTGGAATTCACTGACCCCGTTCCTTCATTTTAAGGATGAGGAAAAAGTTGTGCAGAGGACAAATGACTTGGCCGAGGTCATATAGAGAATCAGCAGGAACTCCAAATCTATTTTTTCTATCTAGTTCCAAGAAGACTCATGTCAATTACACATACATGTGAATGACAAATACCAATTCATACACATACTAGGTTTACATTTTAAGTTTTAAAAGTGGGACTCTGGAAATAGTGCTTACAATTGTTTGTGCTGGGAACCAGAAAATCTGTGCTCTCATCAAAGTCCTGAGAATAACAGTTTTATGAAACCATTTTTATCGGGGCACGTTCAAGGACAACTAACTTCTCTCTTTTTCAAAGTACATTGTTCATATCTCTATCATGTTAAATTGATACATTTGATGATGAATTTTTTTAAAGGAAAGAAATAGTTCTAAAATGTTATCTCAATAAGCTGAAAAGTACACATGAGGAAGAATAAAAATGAGGTTTGTTGCTATGTGATTACTGTATTCCAGCTCCTAATTCTGTTCTTTCGGATGTCTGGGCCATGATTTGTGCCATATATCAGTTATCGTGTTTAGTTGCCTAGCCAAAGCACTGAATAAAATATTATTTCCATTTGTGCTCTGTTACCTTGAATTGTAGGCTCAACCTTCCAGAGATAATAACTAGTTGCTAGAAAACATACATTGTCTCTTCCATACCACATTAATGATACGATTGATGTAACTGACGACAACATTGTCATTATATTTCTGTATTTGGTTTATACTCGTTTGAGGAATGAGGTTGCTAAATTAGAAAAACAAGGAAAAAAATGGAAAGTACCTTTCATAAATTCTGTGGAAATTATTGGCCTGTGCAGTATGGCTAAATTGTAAAGTTCATATTAGATTATGTTTTTACGGTGAGTCCAGCAAACACTCCCCGCCCCCATTTCATACACATCTAGGCTCATGGAGAAACTCTATTTGCTCCAACACAATTGAAGTTAGGCGGGGCAAACAAAGGCAAGAGTTTAAAGTTGGGGATATTGTTGCAATAAGTGACAACCTCTGCTTTCTCCAGATGATTACATTTTCAAAGACATCCACCTCTACTCCCACACACAATGCTCTAGCGGGCCCTGTGTTTGCTTATTTTCTAATCTGTCCCCTAATCACACCAGGAACAATTCCATCAGTCCATCATACAGCTTTGTTCACTGATTGCATACTAGTGAGAATGAGATTTAAATCTAAACATATAGATCTAAATATTGAATTTGAACATAAAGTTTATTCTCAAAATGATTAAAGTAGATAACCAGTTGGCAAAATTATCTTTGACTCTAGCTTTCTTTATTTCTCTATTTACAAAATTTTCACTACAAACTCAATCTCCTTGTATAATCAGCAAAATAATAAATTCTATTTTAAAATATAATCTAGAACACAAGGGAGGTATAGGAAACACTTCATCATCCTTCAAGAACATATATACTCTTGTTGCTTAAATGTATTAGTAATAGTGGTAGAGACAAAGATTCTTTTCTTGACCAAATGCTATTCAGGCTCCTCTGAACCCTCTTCTCAACGGGGCCCTGACATTTGGGCATCTGTGCCCATCTTTTCATGGCCCAATATTAGCAAGAATTCTAAGTCAGTTTAGCCAGAATCTCCCACCCTCAATATCCTATCACCCTCCACCATCCCCCAACTGATGTGTGATAACCGGGGCGTGCCTTCAGCAAGAATCCTGTTAGGTTGGTTTGAACAGAATCTCCCTTTAACCCCCTATATTCCCTCTTACTGATTTTTCATCCACTGACCTCCTATCCTGTTTCTTGGCTCTGAATTCCTGCTTTTCCTTGTTGTATTCATAGTTGAGCCTTAAACCTCTCCCCTACTATAGAATTCCATTGTAATAGCCCCCCCCTGAAATAAAGTATTCCATACTGCTCTTTAGCAAATGTCATGGCAATTTTCTTTGTTCTTTAACTGTAGGCAGATTAATACCCCTTTAAAAAGTGTCCACTTCCTAATTCTCAAAACCTGGGAATATGTTAGTTTACACCGCCAAGGTGAATTAAATTTGCAGACGGAATCAAGGACACACTCCAATCGACCTTAAAATAGGAACATTATCTTGGATTACCCAGGTAAGAGGTCAGTGTTATTATGAGTGTCCTTAAAAGGGAAGGAGAGAGGCAGAAAAGAACCGGAGGGCTGGCAGCATGAGGAAGACGGAGCTTGCATTTGCTGGCTTAGAAGGTGGAGGAAGGGGCCAAGGGACGCGGGCAGCATGTAGAGGCTGGAAAAGGCGAGGGAACAAATTCCCCACTGGAGCTTCCAGAAGGAACACAGCCCTGCCTGTACCTTGATTTTAGCCCAGTGAGACTGTGTTGAACTTTTGTTCTGCAGAACTGTAAGATAATGAACTTGTATTATTTTAAGCCCTTACGTTTCTCATCATTTTTCACAGCAGCAATAAAAAACCAAAACTAATATCATCTCCGTGTGGTTTGGCTAGCAATCAGAAGACATTTTAGAACAGTGTAAAGGCCTCTAGAGAGGAGCTAGAACACATGGATTTATATTGGCTCCGAGGAAGATGGCGCAGAGGGCACTTCTCCACTCTTCCCTCTATTTTCTGTAGTTCCTTCCCCTGAAGAAACAGCTTATTAACCTTTGACTTCAGAGTTGACTGCCCGTGTGACTTGCTTTAGCCAACACAGTGTAGCAGATGAGAGGATGCTTGTTCAGACCAGGCCTTCAGAAACCATGGATGTTTCCCTTGTACCCTGACATCACTGTGAGAAAGGTACATGCCAGCCAGCCTGCTGGTCCCCAGAGGAGGATGAAATCACAAGGAGAAGAGACAAAGAGCCTGAGCTAAGCTCAGCCTCGATCAGCCAACCCCAGCTGACCATCAAACATGAGAAAAAAAAAAGATTATTGCTTTAAGCCAGTGGACTTTGGAGCACTTTGTTAGGCTGCAGTAGTGAACTCATCTAGCTCCAATGTAAGCCTTTTTGGTTTTGAGCGGTAAAGCATCATCGCCCCTCTCATGCTGCAATGCCACTCGGAGGCCTGAATCTGGAAGCTGCTGAGCTCTGTTTTTCCCACCAAGAATCTCCTCTCTGAACTGACAGTCTCCAGGGTCTTCTTATTTTCTGACTTTAAAAAGGTTAAAAAAATTAAACATAACTGCCCTCCAATATACCCTGAGGATCTTAGATCTATATTTTCTGAGTTTTGGCAGAAAGTATGCTATTTTTGTCAGTCTTTAAATGTCATATTTGTACCATAATCCTTTGTGCTGATATCCTGGATGTCTGCCTATGTTATATATATCTCTATCTGATAAGGTCTTTAAAATGAATTGGTGCCAGCCGAGGAACAAATGCTTTGGCTGTTACAGAGGGAAGCACTAGGAATTGAGGAACATTTTAAACAATTGCAAAGTTTCTTTTTAACAAAGGAGGAAAGAAAAGCCCATTCCCATCAGTTTCTATTCCGTCCAATGTTTTTTTTGTTCAAATCTCAATCCACTAAAAAATATTTTCCATAAAGACTGCTAAGTCACGGCTTCACCCCAAATTTTGTAGTGTTTCTGTAGTGCCAATGTTCTTCTCTTTTATTTGAGGACGAAGAGAATGAAAAGTGAATAAGTAGATTGATGAAAACTGAATCAAAGTTCCTACATTTTCTAATTGTACTCCTATATTCAATAGTTTTTAAAGGTTTGGCATGCACTAAAACTGGACTTATCGAATTACTAAACACTTTCCAAATTATACAAAGCAACAGCAGAAAATGGGATGCATATAATAAGAAATGTGGCAAGCTCAGATTAACTATGAGGTATTGAACTTCTATGTCTCTCTTCTACTAGAACATAAGCTCCAGGAAGCCAGGGTGAGATTTAGGTTGTTTGGTTGTTTTGCCCACAGCGATTATCACAGGGCTTAAAACTTGAATCAGTGATCAATACGTATTTGGTGAATTAAAGATAATGAATGATTGAGTTGTCCATGACCCATTTATATGTGATGCTAGGCTATTTCCACCAAAATGGAGGTTTTTCTAACTGTAATTTGGATAGGTTTCCCTCTTATTACTCAAAAAGAATAAAATGTAACTGTACAAATGGAAAATTTGAAGAATAAATAAAGGAACTTGGAATCAGACATAAATTCTGGGAAGTGTTAAGCTACTTTCAACCTTTGTCCAAATTGTCCCTTTGAGGAGCCATATCAAACCGAAAGTTACAGAGAGAGTTAGATCCATAGTTGCGAATGGGTAAGATTCCATTATTAGTGGTGAACAGAGGTTTGCTATTTATGAGTTCAATGATAACAATTTTATAGAATGTTTAAAAAACTGCCTGGGTCTTTTTAAATGTAAAACTGGTTGGCAAGTACACCATTTCATTTTAAACTCTAAGCTATAGATTTTATAGAGAAACAAGAACAGAGAAGTTGGTGTTTTTCTTTGACATTTTCTCTCCTAACACATAAAGAGAATCTCTCTCTGTATAAGACCCAATAATAAAATTGAGGCTTTTTTCATTGTCTATGGAGGGAAGATGAGATATCCTGAAAGACAGAGCCAGTGCATGGGCACTGCACCGGCTGACTGTGCATTAGATCAGACAGCAAATTAGATATTGATAGAACTATTTTGAACAGTCAATAAGCTTTCTGATGATTGATATCTTTATGCTGCCTGGTAATATCAATGCCGACATTTAAAAGCTAGAGAAAGAAACTGTAATATAATATTCTCTTTGTGGAATCTTTAAGTGTTACCCAAGCTCACAAGTCTCATTACATAGATAGCAGGATTTACAGAGATGACTTTCACAGGAACAAGGGAAAGAAAATTAAAACATCACCTTTTCTTTTGTGTACAAAACTGTCCTGCCGACCACCCTTCAATCTGAATCAGAGGATAAAGGAGTCAAGTTTGTTAAAGTTCTGGTATGAGGGAAAAAAATGATTCACAGAAGCAGTCCAAAAAAGTATATCTTAGAGAATAAAATTAGACTAGATATGGAACAAATGGTGTATTTCATTAGGTGATTGTTTCTAGTAGAACATTCAGCTTAAAACTAAGTGCTCAGAAAACCACAAAATATATCACTGTCCACTTGTAAATAATATTTTCTGAAATGTAATCAGGAAAGTGGAAGATGAAAAGAAAGCACTGTGATTTATACAACAGCCTCTGCTTAACCTTCTCCTATCTCCTCTCATTCTCCATTTTATCTTTGAAGAAAAACTTTCCTCCAAGGTTAATTAGACAATCAGTTAATTAATTAAATACTTGTTTATTCATTTAGTAAATATTTAGAAAATGCCAGTATGTATTGGTATTGTTACAGGCACTGCAATACAGCAGTGAGAAAAAGGACACAAATCTTCACCCTCACAGAAATTACTTTCTGGTTGGAGAAGATAGGTTATTAGCAAATAAATAAAGTATTTATTAGGAGGTCTACTACTGATCAGTGCTACATAAGTAAATAAAGTTGGTAAAGGAGTTAGGAAATATCATGATGTCAGGTTTGCTATTAGGAATGCAGACATAATATAGGCTGCTCAGTTAAATTTGAATTTCCATTTTAAAAAATAACTATGTATTATAAGTATATCCCAAATATTACTAGATGAACAAAGAAGAAAGTAATTGAAGATGAGGTTATAATGGATTTGATAAGCAAATGATGTTATGGTCTTGTGTGGGTGGTGAAGAGTTAGAGAAAATATTGAACAAATTGAGACATAAGAAGATATAAAAGATGCAAACTGAATTTTTAGATGTGAAAAATAAAATGTCTAAGATTAAAAAATACACTACAAGGGATTAATGACAGATAAGACATTTTTGAAGAAAATATTAATGAACTTGAAGACACAATCATAGAAAACATCCCAAAGAAAACACAAATAGAACAAAAAATTTAGAGTAGAGCATCAGTGAGCAGTGAGAGAAATTCGAGTGACCTAACATAAATTTAATTCGAGTAAGAAAAGGAGAGCAATAAAACAAAATAAAATTTAAAAAGGAGAAGAAACAATGGATGAAAAGTTTCCAACTTAGATGAAAATTATTAACCTACAGATATTAAGGTTCTCAACAAAACCCAAGCACAAGACTCATGAAAGGACATTATAATCAAAGTGCTTAAAACCAGTAATAAAGAGAATATTTTGAAGCATGTGGAATCAAATAACAGATTACATCTTTAGGGACAAAGAAAAGAATTACAGAAGATTTTAAACCAGAAATAATGCAAGTCAGAAGACACTGCATTGTATTGTTGCTGAATAGAAATCCTCTTTGTTAAGAGAAAATCAAAACAAAAGAAAAATAACCTGACAACCTATAAATCTATAGCCAGGGGAAATACTTTTCAAAATATAAAGGGGAAATAAAGGTATTTTCAGACATACAAAAGTTGAAAGTATTCATTATCAGCCAAAAAGCACTACCAAAAATATTGAATAAAGTAGGAAAAAAAATGTGTCAGAAGGAAATATGAATATACAAAAGAAATAAAGACTACTGGAAATGATACATAAATATAAAGACTTATTTTTTTTATTTAAACCTCTTGAAAATATGTTCTTTTTAAGTGAAAATAATAACCGTACTGTAAAAATCAACATTCCCTGTATAATCCATGTAGAAATAAAGTGTATGGCAAAAACCAGGAGAAGCGAAATCCAAGTATCCTGTTGGGAGAGTCTTATGTTATCCCTGAAGTGGTATAATATCACTTGAATTTTTTATTGTAATAACAAGACAGCTTCCATGATAGCCTTAAAAGAATCAATTATTTCTAGTAGCCACAGGGATGGTATTGCTGGAAATCAAACATAATTTTCAGTCATGGAAGTTGCTGTATTACAATGACAGTTGAATTCAACCTCTCCTAATTTCTCATGTGAAAATTAAGGTATTAATCAGGAAAGAATTCTGAAACTTGCAATGAGGCCATCTCATTGGACTCAGATGAAACTGTCAATCTTGAATCTCCTAATCATGCTGAGACTGCCTTACACATAGAAAAGCTTTCCCTCCAAAGACCCAAGAGACTAAACATCCTCAAATTGAAAACTGTGGTAACCATGAAAGACAATGCTCGTTTTCATCAAGACCAAGTGCAACCATCCTGTTGCCACTATACCTGTAGCTAGGGTTAAATATCAGTTCACGCCTGTAGCACAGGTACTCTTTTCCTTCACACCAGGAGGAAATGGAAATAGCTTATACATACAGAGGTTGCAAGACCTTGCTAACATATATCAGCAGAAAATGGGAAACATGCAAATAGATGTAAAGGGTGTTAAACCAAAGATTTATGGTGTTAAACCATAACAGTAGATTGGGCTGAATTCATTGATATGGGTGCATTTAATACAGATTCCAGATTTAATGATTAGCTTGTGCAGTTGTGTGTGGCGTTTGGGTGGTTATGTGAATATGAACTTTGTAGCATCCATTTAATGAGACTGAGATGCCAGAACATCACTGCCAGGACATGAAATCATGCCAGGACATGAAATGAGAACATCATGCCAGGACATGAAATGAGAAGACAATCTGAAGTCTCAAGGAGATGGAAATGGACTAGATTTGTAAGGCATGACCTGCACACCCATCCCATAATCATGTTCCATGAAAAGACCTAGAAATACTCTCTCTATTCAGGTGTTAATAAATATATTTGTGACAGGAACATCTCTGAAAGACTCTGAGGTTGCTCTCATTTTAAGCCAGGTATGTCTGTAGGGGATGCCACCATTGAGATGGGACCCCTGATTTCAAAAAGGAATAATGGAATCCCAGAATTACAGAGGCCAAGCAGCAGCACTTAATCATCGAAGGCAAGGTGGCCACATCAACCATACAGGGGAGCAGGGATGCTCCAGTAATTAGAATGCATTGACCTGCAGAGATCTTTAGTGGTGGCTAATTGATCACAGTGTCTCTAGGAATGAAATAAATGGACAGCCTACTAGTATATTGCTTGATTTACATAATAGGAAAAACTCTAAGTCTAGTAACAAGAAACCTGACTTGGGTTGCTAAATTGGAGAATTACGGCCTCTCGCCCAGTTTTCATTTGTAAGTCAGTTCACAGACCCAGGGTCCCTGACTGTCGGAATTCTGATCCCTTTTAGGGAGCACACTGTGCTATTGCTGCAAGAACACACTGTAAATCTTCCTTCGAGCCTTCCTCAGGGAGGCCTTCAGCCATTTACTAGAATGTCTTTGTACTGGGGAAAAGGAATACCCAGGCCTTTCAGAGATTACTAGACACTGGCTCTGAACTGAGGCTTATTCCTGGTGACTTGAAATGCCACTAGGGCCCCCCGGTCAAAACAGGGGCCTAATGCTGGTCAGTAGAGATTTAAGTCTGAATCACAGTGGTCTCTGTAGGTTTGTGAACAACTTGTGGTTATTTTTCCAGCTTCCAAATATATAATTAGAATAAACAAATGACAACTGGTAGAATACCCATATTAGCTCTTGAACCCATGCGATGAGGGCCATTATGGTGATAGCTGTTCAATGGAAGCCCTTTGAACTTCCTGCCAAGACAGGATAGTAAACCAGAAGCAACACCACATCCCTGGTGGAGTTGAAGGTATTGATACCACCAGGAGGGCTTGAAAGAAGCAGGAGTGGTAATATTTACCATATCCCCATCTGATTTAACAGTTTTACCTGTGCAGCAGTCAAATGGACAGTGACTGTGGAAAACTACTATAGATTTAATCAGGTGGTGACTCCAATTGTAGCTGCTGTGCCAGATGAAGCATGTTCACTGAAGGCAACCAATACAGCCCCTGGTACATGGTTTGCCACTACTGACTTGGCTCATGCCTTTGTCTGTTTGTCTGCATACCAATTTTTAAGTATGGCCAAAACCAGTTTGCTTTCACCTGCCAGGGCCAACAGCCTAATTTCACAGTATAGTTGACCTTTGAACAGTGTAGGTATGAACTACACAGGTCCACTTATAGGTGGATTAAAAAAAAATAAACATATCCTCTGGGTTTTGCATCTGTGGATTCAACCTACTGTGGATCAAAAATAGTATTTTTGATCCAGAGTTGGGAATTCGCAGATACGGAGATTCAACTATATGCATTGTTCTATGCTCTTTTATCTAAGGAACTTGAGCATCAGCAAATTTTGGTATCTGCAGGGGTCCTGAAACCAATCTGCCATTGATACTGAGGGATGATTTAAGTTTATTACTTTTTTTGGGGGGGGGTTTGCCAAAAATTATATGTGGACTTTTGACTGCCCAAGGGTCAGTGATCCTAACCCCCACATTGTTCAAGGGTCAACCATATTGCACCAGAGTTAAAGAGTTCCACTGCTTTCTACCATAATATTTTCTGCTGAGATCTTGATCTTCTAGACAGTCTACAAACTCTTATACTGGTCCAATATATTGACACCATCACGCTGATCGAGCCTAATGAGCAAGGTACAAGTATGTTACATGAATAGGTGGTTCTGACAGCTTTGACACCAATTACTGCTGCATTGGCTCCTCTTCCTCAGTCCAAGCTTTTGGGCTTCCGGAGAGTTCCTTATGACCAAACAACCGAGAAAGAACAAAATTGAGCCTGCTTTGGAAGTGAGTTAAATGATAAGGTGCTACTGCCCTAAAGTAGAATGCTGTAGCACTATTAACCCATTCAAGGGTTAATATTAGTGGTGAAAAGAATATTTCCCACTGGGTGAAACCTTAAGCAGTAAATTTTATTGCCCACTATATATGGAATGAGAATTGGGGAAAAGGACAGATATATAATAATTTATAGATGATTGATAATGATTTGGGTCATTAATCATGAATTTATGAGGAACAAGATTGGAAGGTTGATGAAAAGTAAGTTTGGGAAAGAAATATGTGGATAGACCTTTTAGTATAGACACAGATTGTAAAATTATCTGTATCTCGTGTGAGTGCCCACCAAAGGTTATCCATTGCAGAAGAAAATTTAATTTATTAGGGTGGAGAAAATAATAATCAGTGGACACAATGATGTGATCTGTAGATGTCAGTTGGCTTTGCCCACAAATCCCAGTTCTTGCTCAATGGGCCCATGGACAAAATGGTCATGAGGGTATAGACAGAGTCTCAATAGCGTGGATTTCACCTTACCAGTGCTGGCCTGCCTACTGCTACTGCCAAGTGACTAATCTATCAATGACAGAAACCACCACTGAGTCCCTGATATGGCACAATTTCATGGGGGTAAGTGGGGAGCAAGCCTACCATCTGGTGGCAGGTTGATTATATTTTACTTCTTCCATAATGGAGACGGCAAAGATTTTTACTTCAGTGGAGTAGACACATATTCTGGATATGGATATGCCTTCTTTTCTCATAATGCTGCTGCAAACACTACTATTTGCACAGTCAGAAAGAGTTATTTAACAGCATGACGTTCCATATAGCATTGTGTCAAGTCAATGAAGTAATTTCAATCTAAGGTAGTACTGTAATAGGCTCATGTCCATGAATCAACTAATTTTTCATACCTCACCACTCATAAGTGGCTGCCTTTAAAAAAATGTTATTATTAGTTTCATGTGTACAGAACAATGCAATAGTTATCATTTTTATGCCTCACAAAGTAACAATCCCCCTCCCCCCATGTACTGCCCTCCCACTCCCGATGTCATACTTATCTATTACAATTCCATTGACTCCATTCCCACTCTCTACTCCATGTCCCGTGACTATATGTATATATAATTATAGTTGACATACAATATTATTCAACATCAGCTTCAGAAATACAGTACGGTGGTCAGGCCTCTACACTGTCTATGCAGTGGTCTCCCTAACAAGACATATGTCCAACTGGCCCCCTAAAAAATATTTACNGTCCAACTGGCCCCCTAAAAAATATTTACAACATTATTGATTATATTCCCCAGACTGTCTTTTCTATCCCTGAGGCCATATTGTAGTTACCAATTTGCATTGTCTCATCCCTTCCTTTTC
Source organism: Hipposideros armiger (assembly GCF_001890085.2). NCBI lineage: Eukaryota > Metazoa > Chordata > Mammalia > Chiroptera > Hipposideridae > Hipposideros > Hipposideros armiger. The sequence goes on along the minus strand of NW_017731462.1, from coordinate 1,204,442 downwards.
TCCTTCATCCCCACCCCCTCCCAACTGGTAACCCTCAGTTTTTTCTCGTGTCTCTGAGGCTATTTCTGTTTACATTTCTCATTTATTCAGATTTTTAGATTCCACGTATAAGTGAGATCATATGGTATTTGTCTTTCTCTGACTGACTTATTTCATTTAGCATAATGTTCTCTAGTTCCATCCATATCATTACAAATGGTACGATTTTGTTCTTCTTTATAGCTGAGTAATACTCCATTGTGTAAATGTACCATAGTTTCTTAATCCAGTCATCTACCAATGGGCATTTCGGTTGTGTCCAAGTCTTGGCTATTGTGAATAATGCTGCAATGAACATAGGGGTGCATATGTTTTTTTGAATTAATGTCTTGGATTTTTCTGGATAAATACCTAAGAGTGGAATTGCTGGGTCATAAGGTAGTTCCATTTCCAGTTTTTTGAGATGCCTCCATACTGATTTCTGTAGTGGCTGCACCAGTCTGCAGTCCCACCTGAGAAATAAGAACAAAGTCAGGGGCATCACGCTACCAGACATTAAAACATGCTACAAGGCTACAGTAATCAAAACAATATGGTACTGGCATAAAAACAGGCACATAGATCAGTGGAAAAGAATAGAGAGCCCCGAATTAAATCCAGGAATATACAGGCAGTCAGTCTATGACAACAGAAGCAAGTATTTACATTGGGGTAAAGGCAGTCTATTTAATATATGGTGCTGGGAAAATTGGACTGACACATGCAAAAAAATGAAACTGGACCACCTCCTTACGCCATATACAAGATCAAATTCAAAATGGATTAAAGACTTAAATGTAAGACCTGAAACCATAAAACTCCTAGAAGAAAATATAGGGAGTAAATTTGCAGACATTACCCTGAGCAATATTTTTACTGATACATCCCCATGGGCAAGGGAAGTAAAAGAAAAAATGAACATATGGGATTACATCAAACTTAAAAGTTTTTTACCATGAACGGAACCACCAACAAAACAAAAAGGAAGCCTACTGAATGGGAGGAAATATTTGTCAATGATATATCTGATAAGGCGTTAATATCCAAAATTTATAAAACATTCATGCAACTCAACACTAAAAAAACAAACAACCCAATTAAAAAATGGGCAGAGGATATGAAGAGACATTTTTCTAAAGAGGTCATACAGATGGCCAAGAGGCATATGAAAAAATACTCAACCTCACTAATCATTAGAGAGATGCAAATAAAAACCACAATGAGATTCCACTTCACTCCAGTCAGAATGACTATCATCAGTGAATCAACAAACAACAAATGCTGGTGAGGTTGTGGGGAAAAGGGAACCCTAGTGGCTGCCTTTACTGAAGGGTAGAATGGCATATGTAGGAGATACTCCAAGTTTGGTTCCAGACTACCACAATAAAACAAATATTGCAATAAAGTGAATGACACAAATTTTCTGGTTGCCTAGTGCATATAAAAGTTGTTTACACTCTATTGTAGTTTATTAAGTAGCGATAACATTATGTCTAAAAATTTATATACCTTAATTAAAAGAAAATATTTTATTGCCTAAAAATGTTAACCATCATTTTAACCTGTTGGAAAAATGGCTTGCTCAATGCAGGGTTGCTACAGACCTTCAATTTGTAAAGAACAAATTATTTGTGAAGTGCGATAAAGTGAGGCATGATAAAAGGAGGTATGCCTGTATTAAAGACACAGTTATGGCTCTATTTGAAAACAATACCCTGAAACTATGGGTTTCTATTTATTAGGATTTATTTTATTTGAATCGGAGGTCATTTTATAATGTTACTTCAGCCCACACCAGAATACATGGTTCCGGGAATCAAGCTTGGAAGTGGGAATTGGTTCTCTCACTATTACAACTAGTTACACATGCAGTTTTTTCTTTTTACCCATTGAGCTCTGCTGGCTTGAGAAATCATAGCCTCCAAGAGCAGAATGCTTTCAACATGGAAAATAACCATGGTTTCGTTGAATCAGAAGTTGAGGCTTTTGTTTGGCCATTTTTGGACTCCTTATAACATTGAACCCCATGGATAAAAAATGAGATAATCTGCTGGTTGGAATGCTCAATTCTAATTACCAAGGACAAATCAAGGTTTCCATTATACCTTGTAAAGAGGTAAAGAGGACTTGGTCTGGAACCAAGGGGATGTTCTGGGGTACCTCTCAGCACTGCCATGCCCAATAGTAAAGGTGAGTGGAAAACTACAGTAACCAGAAAAGGCAGGGTGACTCAGGAACTCAACCATTGGGAAATGACTATTTAGGTCCCTCGACCAGCTGAAAGAAACAGGCGCTGAGGTTCTGGCTGAAAGCAAGGGAAATATTGAATGGGCTGTTAAAGAAGAAAAGCCATAGAAGATCAACTATGCTCTTGGGACAAATTAGAGAAATGGGGAATATAGCTGCTTTGCATATTTTTTCCCATGCTTTTTATATGCATATTCATGTTTGTATATATTAATCATTCTTCTCTCTCCTTCCAGTTCTTTTTAAATGTATTTTTTGCATGAGTTATTGAAGTTTAACTTTACAATTTAGTCTTTATGTAACAGAATATTCAGTAGGCCCATGACTAAATTTGAGGAGTAATTAATATTGTTTGCAATGAAAACAAAATCTGTTGGGATTGTGTGGTCTTAATTTATGGAAGAGTTATTTCTTCATCTGAGAGAAGGAGACTATATATATATGCCTTGTTAGTGGGAATATATTGTTAGGTTGTTTCGCTGTTGCAAGTTTGTTAAAATGTGCATGGAAGAGCACATATATAAGCTGAATAGCCAAAGGGATGGGCAGTTCAGTTATCAATTTATGTTTCTCAGCTTCCAGTGAATCCTTTAATATATGCTCTGTGATAAACAAGGAGATTTCTTTCACCTTTTTCCCATTAAAGTGGGTTTCTATGTCCTGAACGGACTCAGATTACAGCCATATTAACAGACTGAAAAAGAAAAATGACATCATTATCTCAATAATTACAGAGAATGCATTTGAAATATGCAACATCAACTTCTAATAAAAACTTTCAGTGAACTATGAATAGAGTGGAACTTCTTCAACCTGATAGTACAGTCTACAAAAAATTCTACTTAATTATGGAAAACTGGATACTTTTATCAGTTTTGATACTAATATCAAAACAGAATGTACCTCTGCTCTGACTACTTTTATTCAACATTGTGCTGAGAATTCAAGCCAGTGCAGTAAAGCAAAATAAATAAATAAATAAATAAATAAATAACATCCAGTTTGGAGAGAAATAAAACTGTCTTTATTTTCAGGTGACATAATTATCTATGTGGAAAATTCTATGGAATCTACAAAATGGCTAATAGCACGAATAGGTGAGCTTAACAAAATTGTAGAATATGAGATCAGTATACAAAATTTAATGTTATGCCTACATACTAGCAATGGGCAACCACAGGATATAATTTAAAGGAAGAATGTTATTTATAACAGTGTCAAAAAATTGAAGTAGTTAGGGATATATCTGTATATCTGACAAAAATGTCTAAGAACTATACACTGAAAACTACAAAACATTGTTGAGAGAAACTACAGAAGACCCAAATAAATGTACAGGTTGTTTACTCAACAGGTGTTGCTGGAGCAATCGGAAAAGTATATGTAAAATAACACCTTAATTCACACCCATAACTGTGTAGAAAAAAATAACTCAAAGTGGATCATGGGCCTAAATGTAAAACCTAGCAGCACATAACTTCTCAAACAAAATGTAGGAGAAAATTTTGTGAGCTTGGGTCTAATAGAGATTTCTTATAGACAGCACCAAAGGCATAATTCATATGACAAAGACTGATAAGTTGGATTTCATCAAAATTAAGAACTTCTGCTCTTTGAAAGACACTGCTTAGAGAATAGAAAGGCAAAGTCCTGACTGGGAGAAAACATTTTCAAATCAAATGCCTGATAAAGGACTTGTTTTCTAGGTATATAAAAATTTCTTACAACCATTAATAAGAAAACAAACTGCTGAAAACGAGTACATATTTGAACAGCCACTTCACAAAAGATAACATGCAGATATAAGTGCACACATGAAAAAGTGTTTACCATCATTAGTCATTAAGGAAATGTAAATTAATACCACATTAAGATAGCCCTACACATTTGTTAATGTGTCTAAAATTTTAAAAGTCTGACCATACCAAGTGTTGGCATGGATACAGAACGAAGGGATGTGGATACACTCCTGGTAGAATTTTAAATGGTATAACAACTTTGAAAAAAATGTTGGACAACTTTTTTAAAGAGTTAAACATACAACTAACTAACATATGATCCAGCCATTTCAATTCTTGGTATTTACATAGGAGAAATGAAAGTGTTTACCCATATAGAGACTTGTAAGCAAATATGCTTAGCAACTGTATTTGCAATAATCAAAAACTGGAAACAAATCAAATGTCATTCAACAGATAAAAGCATAAACAAATTGTGGTACTTGAATAAGAAAGAATGAATTGTTGATATATGTAACAATATGGATGAATTTAAAAATAATTATGCTGTTTGAATGTAGCCAGACGGCAAAGAGAACATAGTATATTATTCCATTTATATGATGTTTTGAAAAGGCAAACCAATCTACAGTGATGGCATGCAGACTGATGGTTGCCTGGGAATGAGAGGGAGGTGAGGAGGGGATGGTGGGAAGAATTACAAAGGGGCCGTAGGAAACTTTAGAGGGTAATGGATTTGTGCATTATCTTAATTAGAGAGATGTGTTGCTGGTATGTACATAGGTCAAAACTTACCCAATAGTACACTTTAAATATGTGAAATTCATTATTGCAAATTGTATCTTAGTACAGCTGCTGGAAGGTATCCAGGGACTGGCAAAGCCAACATTAGATTTTCAGTCAGAATGGCAAGAGAGGATTAGAAAGAGAACCAAAAGTGGGAAAGATCACACTTGCTCGGGAAAGGAACTATTTCAAGAAGGAAGAGTCTTCAAAAATGTTGAGTATTGTTGAAAAATAAAGGAAGAGGAAGGACTAAAAATGTTCATCACATATAGAAACAAGGTCCTCAGAGCTGGTCCAGTGCTTGGTGGGGCAGAAGCCATGCTACACAGAGTTGAGTGATGAGAGGAGGCAACACAGCGAGTGGCTGTGAATGGGAAAAGAATGATACCTGGATGGGGATTTGTAGTCCAAATACGTTACGTTCAGCGCTGATGGAAAAAGCAAGTAAGGAGACAGAGTCTAAAGATATAAAAAGAGGGGAAAAGTGAGCATAGAGTGGGAAGAGTGGAAAAGGTTGAAGGCCCCTCAATAAGGAGACTGTTCCACAGGGTACAGGTTCCATAGCAGGACAGTGATCAGGTGATAAGGAAGGTTTGGGGTCAGTGTGGAATAAGGGTATGTGTGCCCCAGGAGGCCTACTGGGCTTTGTTGTGGCAGGTCCAGAATTAACAGAGAGTATGCCTGGCAATTGCAGACCAGCTCTTGACCTTACTCTTTAACTCCTGGCATTTCAGCGCTCTTCATGACTAAATTTGAAGCATCACAAATCTCTTAGCCAACACTTGTGCACATGTGTATATTCTTCTGGCATCTCAGTATTCCATCTGTAACCCTTCCCTTTTCCTCTTCCCAAACTATATTCTCTGGTCTATGGATAACATTCAGCAGGCTACAATGATTCTGATTGGACAACCTTATTTTTTTTTTTTTAGTTTTGTTATTATTGTGTTTACCACATGATGTCTGGACTCCCAAGAGAACAAAGCCGGTCACTTTTCAAGTCCGATTCAAAGAAAAAAACACAAAACTTTACAAGCTTCTGTAAGAGAGCTCTCCTTAGTTTCTTAATCTTTCTCCACAAATTTCCTTGTTATCATAATATAATATGATTGTTACCAAAATAAACCATATCCAGTCAAAAAGCTAAAACCATAAAAACAGAAGAGGCAGGAGTGGAGTTTTTTGAAGCTTGCCTCTTTTCTTTGCCAAAGGTTTTTGAACTGTCACAATCTCACTAAATCTGTGTTAAATATCCATTCTCCACAGAATCTGGTGTCTGGATGTTACTTTCAGTAGAGAAGTATCCTCCTAATATTTAACATCGTAAAGAACATACATTTTTTTTTAACACATGGAAATTTTTCATCCTTAAAAAAAAAGCATAAGGGCGGGCTGAGTGGCTCAGTTGGTTAAGAGCTCGCTCAAGGGTTTGAGCTCTGAGCAACAGCGGTTCGAGTCTGGCCCGAGCTGAGCTGCCGCTGAGCTGTCAACAGGTGGCAGGATGGCTCAGCTAAAAAAAAACAAAAACAAAAAAACAAAAAAAAAGCATAAAAGGATGATATGGATAAATGCATAATACGGCTTAGAGATACGGCATTATTTTCTTACAGCACTTAAGACACAGAAATCTTATGCCCCAAGATCAACTCTATTCAACTAGTAAGCTTTCGAGTGGTTCATTCTAAGTGTCATTATAGGTTTGACAAACATTGTGAGAACACAGAATTGGGAGTCTGAAGATTTGGGTTCCTGTATGGCTTTTACCATTAAGTTACTGAGTAACTGGACTGAAAGTTGAGCCTTAGTTTAATTATCTGTGATATGGCCATAATTAAACTTGCGCCTCCAACTTGTCAGAGATCAAAATGAGAAAATTTATGTGAGGGCTTTATAAACTATAAAATGTGGTATGCTGATAGCTCCAAAGTTAATCTGTGTTTTCATTATTGCTGTTAATAGGTAACAATAAGACAACCAAGTAAAGGTATCTTGAAAACAAGAATGAAGGTCTAAGGTGAAGAGATACCTGCTCTTTGCATGCAGTTGTGTGCTCTTCACTTTTTTTATGCTGCTCTTTTGAGGCCCATTGGAAACACAAGATGATGATAGTTTAGGCTGGGGAGGTAGCTCTATTCTAAATTGGGGATGCATGCCTGGCTGCTGCAAGTATTAATCATAAGGCAGCTATCAAATTAACTGAACACTGTTGCAATCCCAATCATGCTTTAAAAGTGTAAGTTAAAATATGAAAAATGTATTGGTAGATGTTAAGTTTTGTTTTTCCTATTAATTTATCTCTTTTATGTTAATAAAGCTTATACATTATGGCAAGTTATTCATTAGTTCCTTAGCTATCTTTTTCCTGTGGAGTCACCCATCCCAAAGCCGATTGAGCATACGTTTCACAGTCTGGCATTTAGAGCATAATCACGAGCAATTTCTTTCACTCACCGTGGCCATTGTATACTATCATGTGTTTGACAAGAAGCTTCCACTAAATATATTTTTCAGAGAGCAAGACAGATTTTGAAACATTGTTAATATATTAACATTTCCACGGTAATAAATTCTGAGTACCCTTGGGATAGCTGACATAGCCCTGTATAGTCTGACAGATAACTGAAATGGGCTGTTTTACTCCAGAATTTCATGAGGTTTAAAATATATTTATTTCTGTTGTGGTTTCTAATAGTTAAAGAGTTTTGGAAAACTATATACTCTCACAGCATAGGCAAAATTACCAGATGTTACTTTTAGGCATTTAGGTGCACTTTACCATAATTGCTATGTGAAAAGAAAATAATGCCATATCTAGTACTGATCCAATCAAAATGCTTTATTTAGTCTGCATGAAACTTCTTCTGGGAATTACAGAATGCTCTGCCCTATTTAACATAGCATATGGACATAGCATATACTATTATTGTAGTCTTCTTTTTCTATTAAAATGCTAATGAATAAAAAGGGATTCCATTCTTATTAAGGAGAGTAGAGGTACAAGTGTGGGAGAGTGAATTAAAAACAAACCTACTGGGAGAAGAGATAAGAATTCTAGACATCTGCGTGCTTCTTCCTTCCACATATCAAACTCAGAGTCTTACATCCACAGGGAAGAGGGATATTAAAATATAAAAGAAAATGGAATCCATACTTATAAAAAATAGCAGACTATGCCAAAAGTGTTCAATAAAAGCAAACAATTTTTGTTTTTATTCATAAAACAACATTGGTATTCACAAAATCTAGAGGCACATGTAGTGGGTGGTTTAATCTTTTGTTCTTTTGTCACTTTAAGAAATTTATTTAAGAAAAATGTAACAATCCCAGCATCTTATTATTCTGGAATTTTCTTGTCATGTCCCAGCTTTTTCTTGCTGACTTGCCTGTGGCTAATTCAATATTCATTAATGTCTCCTTCTGACTGCAAAAATGTTTATGAATCTGATCCTACCTTAATCTGTATCCCAAATCTATATCTCCCTTCGAAGTTTCAGGTCCATTCAAGCATTTCTCTTATAGAGCCATTCAGATGGATAAATTAAGAATCTGGAAAGTCATCAGATGATTTCATTTTTTTATTATTTTTATCAAAAAATTAGAAACTAGAACTCCTTCTTAAAATAAAAATGTGTTTGTGCTGACACTCAGCTGAGTCGTTTGAGAGACTGTATTTTTATGATGTTCACTAAAAAAGGTGAAGAACTGAAGAAAAACTGTGCTATTTATGACAGTCCTAGAGGTGACAGAAAAAGGAAGCTATTGCAGTGTTAGATATCCCAAATGGATTTGCACAAGGCAGTTTACATTTTATATCTATATACTTACAATCATTAAAGAATAATAATTTTGCAAAAATAATAAAAATGTTTCATATTTAAAATTTCTACTTAAAAGATAACACTGCTTTGAAGACTTAAAACGCTAGCTTTAACTACTCTTTTTTTCCCTTGAAATTAGGTTTTTAAAATACAAATTGTAAAAAACAAATTGCATTTCCAAATGGGTTGTCATATGAATGTCCCACAAATTCAAAATACCCAAAATAAAGAAATGCCTTTTTTCTTCCAATATTATGTTATCCCATATTCACTCTCTGGGTAGATAAGATGTTGATTTATTTTAGTTCTCAAACAAGAAAACAGAGAACCATCTTATATGGACCCTTCCTACCCCATACATGACTATTCAGCAAATCTCTATTTCTATTGCTTTCTATTATTTCATAACCCCACTGTTATTTCTTTACTTAGAAACCATTCATAATTCATTCTACTGCCAGGAGACCTCTAAAATTGAAGTGCAGTCTTTACCTCATCACCGCTCGAGAAGACACCAACTCTTGCCATAATGACAGCTGAAACTTTCTTATGATTTAACATCTAGATCCCAAAAATGTATTCCACAGGCCCAATTCTTTATACTTTGTTTTATGCTTCAGAAAATCTGATTTTTTCCCAAGTTTCCTATATGTTTTGTGCATTTTCTGTTTTCATATCTTTGCACTATTTATTAGCTCTTTCCAGAATAAACTCGTATTTCTACCCTTTCTCTTGCATTTATCACCCAGTACACACAAATATTTACAGCCCTCTCTCCTACTATGAGTTCTGGAAGAATGACTTGGCCTGCTATTCCTATTTCTATCTTCACAATAAAACAAGTTTCATGAAAGAAATAAAAACGATTTACAGGGGGAAAAATGTGATTTGCATGATAGGGATAAGCAAATGTTAGTGCATTGAAATCATGAAGAATGGCAGAATAATATCTCAGGATAGGAGAAGGAACACTAGTTATGGAAGGCTGAGTAGAGTATGATTTTAAAACATTGTGCTACCCTCTTTGGGTTGTAACCACTCTGTGGATTGTATGTATTGAGAAACACACTGCTTATTGCTGACTTAGCTAAGAATAGTGAATTCCTTTCTTCTCATATTCTACAATTCCTTCCTATAGTAATTAGGGTAGAAAGGCTCACAGTTAATGGAGTATTCAAGATTGTTTGAGTTGGATGGATATGACCACTGGGTAAAGTACTTTCTTAAGTGCTTTCTCAGGTTTGATCTTAGTTCCAGCTCATTTGACTTTTTGGTGTGCTCTCCCCTCTCTGATGACAAAAAAAAAAAAAAGCCTTGATTTTCATTTTAATTTTATTTAATGCTACATTTTTATTTTTCGTAGGCATATTTTTGTTTGTTTGTTTGGCTTAACACATGGCAGAGATGTTAAGATTTAATATTTAACCTATTTATAAGTAGTTAGGAAACATAACACTATTTATAGGTAAATGGCAGATTAAATAGGATAGTCGCTCAAATGAGAATAATTGCACATTTTTATATGCATGTAAATAATGTTATATGTTATCATAATAGGAAATTTAAAAGATATTAATTATTGATATTTTTAGTGGAACAAACTCATTACAAAAGATCCACACTTGACAAGTAAGTTATTATTTTTCTCATCAGATTTAGTTTTAGAATTATATTTGAGTGATTTAGAATTATAAATACAATATTGACAATAAAAATAATAATTTCCAACAATTCTTGGCACATAGTAAGTCCTATATATGTTGTTATTAAATTATTAAATGAGAACTGTCATTTGTATTTTTCACATTTTTCACTGTGTTCAACACATCTGAAAACAAACATTTAAAAATATTTTTAAATCTAAAATTGCAGTTAAAGATAGCAACAAAGCAATAACCTTACAAAAATGCCTTTTTATGTCCCCAATTGATTCAGGTTCTCAAGAAATTTTCAAAGAATTACTATACATTTTCTCAGAAACTTTAATACCCCAAAGGGTTTTATTCTTAAACATAGTTCATTTTAATTAGACTTTGTTTTTAAAGAAATCTTCAATTTTCTTTTAAGCATATTATAAAACTGCTATTAACTAAGATTCCAGTGCTTGGTAATAAAACTGTGTATTTTTGAACAGGAGGGTTTGCTATTGTCAAATACATATATTCAATCTATCTATCAATCATTTATCTGTTTAGTTAGCCACCCATCCACCCATCTATTCACCTATCCAACAAACATATATTGAGGACTAACTGTTGAATTTGGTGAGTTGTTGCTGAAGATTATATGAAAAAAATCAATTTAGGTTTTGTCCTCCAAAACATACACTATGATAGATTAGACAAAATGCATATATAATCATAATGGTAGGTAACATTTGTTAAACAGTAAATAAATGTAAAAATTTGGTGCCATAAAATTACCAAGAAAGGTAAACTCCTTTGTAATGGGAAAAAAAAGGAAATTTTAATAGCACTTGATTTGGTATTAAAAAAAATAAGCTCTGAGTACAAAAATATGGGGAAATCAGCTGAGGAAAGGAAGACTTACAGGTATTAGAAATGGATGACTGGTGTGTATTAGGGACACTGCATTCTGGCTGGCAGGTGTGCATTGTGGAATAGTGAACTCTCAACACTAAGGTGGAAGAAAAGTTGTGACCAGGTTTTAGAGTGATCTCTTTGGTAATTTCCTCACTATCATACCTGTACTGATTCCTCAAATGCAGCCCTGTATTTTTATTTACATATGTCCCTTTCCTTCTTTCCCTCACCTCAGTCAGATTTTATATTAATTACATTATACACTACACAAGTTACTTCCCTTTTAATCTTTACTTCATGAAGACAAAGGAGTGACACAGTGAGAGTCGGAAAAGGAATTATTTTTTTTCCCAACATTTTTGAAGCAGCTAATTTTAAACCAAAAAGTGTTTTTTGTTTTGTTTTGTTTTGTTTGTTTGTTTGTTTCATCTATTAAGAGCTTATCACTGTGTCAGAAGCAATTGGAGGACAGAAAGAAGGTCCTGAATTTAATGGGCTACTGACTGCTAGAAGGGGCAAAATCCACACAGGAAAAAATTTAAAAGAACGTTTTTTTACACAGAATGACATAGAGTTCCATAATATATGGATTACCAAGAAGAGACCCTAAGTTTTTTATATTTTGAGTTAAACATGCAGAACAACTGATTTATTTATTCACAAATATTTATTGAGTACCTCTCATGTCAGAAACTATTCCAACCAGGGAAGATAGAGTAGTGAATAAAACACATAAATATATGCCTTCTTGCCTCATGAAGCCTTAATTACAAAGGAGAAACTCAGACAATAAACTAGAGACAAATAACCTTTATATTATGTCAGATAGTGATAAGTGGTATGGAGGTAAAGTTTTGAAAGGGAAGGGAAGTTGGGTGTATAAAATGTCAGAAATGACAGTTTAAAATGGAGTGGTGGGGGAAGTTCTCTCTGATATGGTGATATAAGAAAATCCTTGAAAATGGCAAGTGAGCCCTAGTGACAGAATATTCCAGACAAATGTAATATTAAGTCCAACAGCCTTGAGATGGGAGCAGTTGGACTCAGGTGTCCAGGGAAGAACAAAGAGTGCAGTATGTCAGGATGAGAGAGCGAGAGCGAGAGTGAGAGTCAGAGAGCCAAGGAGGTGATGGAGGATGCTGGAGGCCTTAGAGGCCATGACAAGGAAATGGCTTCTATTCTAAGATAGAAGGCACCAGAGGGCTATGAGAAGAATGACAGGACCTGACTTACTTTTAAAAAAAAATATTTTATTGGGGAATTGGGGGAGAGGAACAGAAAAGTTGCTGTCCTTTTGTTCTTCAGTCTAGTTGTGGAAGACGTTGCTTCACTGGCCCAAGTTGGTGCCATCATTGCGCTCTTCCCGGGTGAGGCAGATCAGTCGCCGGCCTCTGGACGGCTGCTCATGGTGGCTCTTGGCAGCTCACATCGGCTGCTGGCCACTCCTGCTGGCTGCTGGCTACACATGGTAGCCCATGGCAACCCACTGCAGCATGGGCTGCAGCCTATGCCTCCTCGGCAACTCATGGCAGCCCAGCTCCAGGTCGAGCTGTTGTTCATCATCTTAGCTGTAGAGGGCGCAGTGTTTCTGACCCCCATGTGGGAACCGAACAGGAGCCCTGCTGCTTAGAGATGGTATCCCAAGCCAGCTCTTAACCAACGCGCCACTTGGCCGGCCCTTGACTTACATTTTAAGGAATTACCTTGCTTGAGGATAACCTATGGAAAGTAGAGAATAGGGTAGGTGGTAAAGAGCAATTTTGAGTGAGAACAAATGTTGTGGCAAAGTGAATGATCTAGAGTAAGAGTTCACAGTCAGCGGGTACAAATCCCAGAGGAAGAGCATCTGACAGTTCATGTGTACACAAAGCACTGTCATTCTGGTCTTAATTTAGCTCTAATAAAACATGCAGCATGAATAATGGATACGGATGTGTGGGTATTAATACAATCTACATTCTTTAAATGCATACTGATTTTATAAAGAGCATTGTACCATTATGAATTATCTTAAATAATGGATTCTAAAAGAATAACTACTACAATACAAGGAGTTTATACTTTTATTATTAAAATGAATTTATGCTTTTAAAAATTGGAAGCTACTGTGATAAATAAGGGGATTTGACCTCAGGAAGAAGTTGTTCTTCATTTTCAAAAGGAAGACATGAGCATTGGCCAACTTCCTGAAGTAAGTCAGTAGATTGGCCAATTTTGGCATATTTTCTGCTGTGTCCAAACTCTGTTCTTTGTATTGTAGAGACTAAAGGTGATCTTGGAAGACAAAGAATACCTACAACAGGGATACTGGGGAGGCTGGCTCAAATGTCACTGCTGTTGGGTACCATTTTCCTAAACCTCAAGACCTGGCAACACTGGAGGTCTCCAAATTTTCTCAAAGCAGTGAAACATGTTTATTTAGATACAACCAATAGCTCCTCTTCCAGGTATCTTTATTGTGATAACAGCACTATACAAACATGAAGAAAGAATTTAAGTAAAAAAATATACACACATACATTATTCTATATGGATACTGAAAAAAATTTGATTGTTAGTGGCTGTTCAAACTATGCTTTATAGTATATTGTGGACTTTAAGAACAAAATGTATTAAAAAATGGTCCTTTCTTTATTATCTTCCATAATGATCAGAAAATTGTCCTGCTGATAATAAATAACACTAGACTAGCATAATTTGTTTTTCTCAGTTTGAGAAAACTTACTGGAACATGACAGAAATGATTAAATTAAACAAAAACTATCAGCCTCTTTATTATTTCTAATAAATAAACAAACATAGGCATGTGGATTTTTGTTAAAATTTAAATTAAATCATCAGGTTGTTGGTTAGAATGAAGAAGTTACATTTGCCTACAGTTTCTTTTGCAATATTCCCAGCCTCCACCTTTTGCTAGTGTCCACTAAAATAAATCACACTGTAACTGATATCAATATATTTTTGTTTCCTCAGAGAGCCCCTCCCATTTACCAAGGCTTGTCCTCTATTTCAAGGTCAGTGCATTAATGACAGCACATTACTCTGGTGGGTCCAAACCCTTAGCTTGCAAAATGCTGAATTTTTGCTAAAAGCAATTCTTGAATTAATTGTAACTATTTGGCCAGCTCAGACCCAAATGATCCCATCTGGATTGGCCAAACTGCCCTGTGCAGAAGAAAGTGAAGCCCCTTTTACATGCTGGGCTGTATTCCACATTGTTCTGGAAATGGCCACAGAATGCAGCTTTCTCTTTTGCCCCCTAAATCACTGATGGCACAACAAGAGTAATCCTCCCCATTATTACTCATGCGCTCCTCTTTGTCTCCTGACACTGGAAGCTTCTCTATTTGCCCGGTATTTCCACTCCATGATCAAATTAATTTATATGCTCCCCTCAACTTGTCTTCTTTCAAAACTCTGCTTTAATTAGAAACAAATCTTTGTATTAGATAAGCAACAAAGACAGCACCATAGAAGACAAGCTTGATGGGAATTTATCCACATTATTTACCAAATGGTTCAGTATTTCCAAGCAGCTGATGACAGACCAGTCATCAATCCAAATTCATTTCCAGAGAGACACATAAAAACTTTACTGCTTAACAGAGCTCAAAATATCCACCTGTCTCTCTGACTAAAGTGCAAGCAGAGACTATTTTGCTGATGCCGGGGTCTTCTTTAATCTTTTCTATTGGGTTATCAACATCTGAGGCTAATTATATTGTTGATGTTTCTAATTCTTGGTTAGCCTGGAAATTTTTATTACTCCAGGTTTGGGGGATTGAGTTCTGGGGGCAAAAAACAGATTATGGGAAATGTGTGTAAATATATATGTGCATGTGCATGCATGAACTAATGTATAACTGTAGTGGACTCTACAAGTTCCAACTGAAAATGCACTCACATCATTTCTGCATTTCTACTTAATTGCTTGAGTTCCCTACTTCTCATTAATAAGAACTTTATTGTTTTCTTCTTGAGGCACCCCTTTCTCTGCACTGCAAGCACTTACACTGTTTAACTAGGGGTTAATCTGAGCTTCCACAGTGAAATGCTGAGAAAACGGGTCTGATTAGTTTAGCGCTATCAGTTACTTTGTGCTATACAGTGTGTGGCACAAGCTGGCTGATCATGGTCACCTGTCACTTAAATTCTCAAAAGGCATTTTTCCAAAAATACACTCACATGAATATAGTCAAATAATCTTCAACAAAGGTGCAAAGACAATACACCAGAACAAAGATAATGTTTTGAACAAATGATGTTGGAACAACTGTACAGCTATGAACAAAAATGAATCCAGGCATAGACCTTATGTGTTTCAAAAACTAATTAAAAATGGATCACAGACCTAAATGTAAAATGCAAAACTATGAAACTCATAGAAAGTAACACAGAAGAGAATCTAGACAACTTTGGATTTGATCATGATTTTTTAGATAAAAGAACAAAAGTATAATTCATGAAAGAAATAATTTATAAGCTGTTTTACCTTCATTAAAATTAAAAATTTCTGCTCTGTCAAAAATCTCTGTTGAGACAACCAAAGGACAAGCCACAGATTAGGAGGAAATATTTGCAAAACATACATTCAACTAAGGATTATTATCCAAAATATACAAGGTCAGACAATTAAGGTAGCAAACTTTCCACCGTGCACTTACACAGTGGAAAGTTTGCAAACTTAATTGTCCAACCTCGTACAAAGAAATCCTAAAAATCAACAATAAGAAAACAAACAATCTGATTAAAAATTAACTGAAGACCTTAACAGCCACACCACCAAAAAAAAGATGCACAGAAGGCAAATAAGAATATAAAAAGATGCCCATCACCATATGTCATCAGGAAAATGCAAATTAAAATAACAATGAGATACCACTACACACATACTAGAATGGCCCAAATCTCTAACACTGACTACACCAAAGGCTGGTGAGAATGTGGAATAACAGGAGCTCTCATCCACTGCCAGTGGGAATTCAAAATGGCACAGACATTCGGCATTTTCCTACAAAGCTAAACATACTCTTACCATATGATCCAATAATTGCACTCCTTGGATTTGCCCAAAGTAATGAAACCTTATATGTCCACATAAAAATGTGCACATGGGTGTTTATAGCAGCTTTATTCAAAATTCCCCAAACTTGGAAATAACTAAGATGTCCTTCAATAGGTAAACGGATAAATAAACCGTGGCACAACCGGACATGGACTATGTTCAGTGCTGAAAAGACAGAAGCTATCAGGTCTTGAAAGATTATGGAGGAAACTTAAGTGTATATTACTGAGTGAAGGAAGTCAATTGAGAAGGCTACATTCTGTTTGGTTCCAACCACATGACATTCTGGAAAGGGCAAAACTATGGAAAAAATAAAGATCAGTGGTTGACAGGGGCTGAGGGTGGGAGGGGAGGGTTAAGTAGGCAGAACAGAGAGAATTTTTAGGGCAGTGGAACTATTCTGTATGTTGCTATAACAGTGGATACATATTGCTATGAATTTATCCAAACTCATAGTCTATGCACCCCCAAGGATGGACCCTAAGGGAAACTATGAACTTCAGGTGATAATGATGTGTCAATGTAGGTTCATCAATTGTAATAAATTTACCACTCTGGTGGGGAATGTTGATAATGAGGAAGGTCATGCTTTTATGGGGACGAAGGATACATGGGAAATCTCTGTACTTTCTATTCAGTATTACTACAAACCTAAAACTGCACAAAAAATATATTCTATTGTTAAAATGGCACATTTTTTATTTCATTTGTTCATACATGGTGATACTGAGATGGCAGTAAGAACACAGGTGCTGGTCCAGCATTCTCACTTCTTCATCTGAGACTCAGTGTTCTCCTGGTTTCCACGGGTTTCCTACCTAGAACAGTTAGCATGATCTACCCTCCTAAAGAAACACTCTTCAGGTTAAGTCTACAGCGATGTTCCCATACCCCTAAGCACATTAATGCTATGTGTATGTTTGCACAAATGTTTATCAATTCTCAACTAAAAACATATGCTTTTGTATTGTATATGTACTCATACATTAAATAATTATACTCATCATACCACCTGCATTTTGGGCAAAGAAGTAATAGCATTATGATGTGCATAATACTGCAAGTGTTGATATTTTTCCTCCTAATCTACCTCAAAGGAAACAAATGATTATTAATACTACTCAAATAAGTGTTCTGAACTCTTGAAGTGCCATCATATACTGCATGCAATTCTAGGCACCAACCTTATTTATATACATTTTTCATGCAATCACCCATTTTAAATTATTTGTGACCATTAGATGAGAAGGGAAATGGGCGGCAAAATTGGACCCTATCTAAAAACCCAGTAACGATTTTTAAAAAAATATTATTGGGCCGGCCGAGTGGCACAATGGTTAAGAACTGGTTTGGGATGCCAGAGGGCCCCGGTTCGGATCTCACATATGAGGGCCAGTGACACTGCCCTCCACAGCTAAGATGATGAACAACAGCTCAAACTGGAGCTGGGCTACCATGAGGCACCGGCGATGGCATAGGCTGCAGCCCCTGTGGCAGTGAGTTGCCATGGGCTACCGTATGTAGCCAGCAGTTAGCGTGAGCAGCCAGCAGCCACAGTGAGCAGCCGTCCAGAAGCCAGCGACTGATCTGCCTCACCCAGGAAGAGCACAATGATGGTGCAACATGGGCCAGTGAAGCAACGTCCTCCACAACTAGACTGAAGAACAAAATAACAGCAACTTGTCTGTTCCCCTTCCCCCAATTCCCCAATAAAAATCTTAAAAAATATATTATGCTGTGACACATTAAGCTTTTATACAAAGTGAAATCACTATGCTGGAACCATAGACATTCAATAAAAATAAAGGAAAACCTGTTAAAGGCAAATATGTTAGTCTATAGTAATATCCTTTCACCCTTTCTTGCAATTTCTCCATTTGGCACAAGGAATCTTGGTGCTTTAAGTGTGCTTTTTTTGCAGCTGGCAGAATGGATTTTTCAATATATCGTGATTCCCAGAGGCTTTACGGGTTTTGCAAACCTATATCAAACCATCATTTGTTTAAGTGTTATCTTCTTTTATGAATGCCAGTATTCCACAGAGATGGCCTTGATGAGTGGACAGAGGATTGCATTTTCTTCTCTGTGGTATATTCACAATCCAGAGCAGTTCTAAAGACTGAAGAGTTGAATAAATGAAAAACAGGATGAAAATCAGCAGAGCAGAGAAGCCCCAGATAAGGGAGAAATAAATGGCTTCATAAACTTTGAATTAGTGCAGAAAAAGAGGTCACATCTGGGCCGAAAGATACCTGCTAAAGATTTTTCTTCTGTCACAGGATTTTAGATTCTCGTATCACAGAGTTCTTCTGCTATGATTTGTGACACAGAACATATGGAACTAATACATACCAGACGTAAGTAGTGGTTAGTAACAAATTTAGTAATGCCTCCCAACTTCCATTCATGCAATCATTAAATATGCATTTTCACCCTAAACCCCAGTACTCCAGAATGTGATCTTATTTGGAGATAGGTATTTACAGGTGTAATTAAGTGAAATGATGTCATCAGAATAGGTCCTAATCAAATATAATTGGTGTCCTTACAAAAACGCGAAATTTGAAAACAGATATGCATACAGTGAGTATGTCATATGAACACGAAGATGGCCATCGATAAGCCAAAGACAGAGAACTGAAGCGTGTCTTCCCCTCACAACCCTCAGGAGCCAACCCTTCTATTGCCTTGATTTTAGAATTCCAGCCTTCAGAACTGCAACGCTATACATTCCTGTTGTTGCAGCCTCTCCATTTGTGGTGCTTGGTTAAGGCAGCCCTGGAAAACTAATACAGATACCTACTATGTGACCAGTAATGTTTTAGGTGCTAAAGAGACAGAAATAAAAAGAACATAATTAATTCTGTAAAGGAAGTTTCCTGGAAAGAGGAGAAGAAAGGCAACACACACACACACACACACACACACACACACACACACACACACAAATGTTATCATTGTGACATTTGTTAATAATTATAGTGATGTCTAAGGCATCATAGATACACAGAGGAGGAAGAGATTCTTAACTCAGCTCTGGTAATCAAGAAAGCCAGGACCTCCAAGCTGAGCCTGAAAAGTCCAAGAGTCCTGATGAAGATAGAAAAGATAGACCACAGGCCTGGCCGAGTGGCGCGATGGTTAAGAGCTGGCTTGGGACGCCAGAGGGCACCGGTTCGTATCCCATATATGAGGGCCAGTGACACTGCCCTCCACAGCTAAGATGCTGAACAACAGCTCAACCTGGAGCTGGACTGCCATGAGTCACCAGCCGTCCAGAAGCCAGTGACTGATCTGCCTCA
>NW_017731462.1:1175933-1184868 GCF_001890085.2 Hipposideros armiger | reverse complement strand
CTTGGAAGAGCACAATGATGGTGCCAACTTGGGCCAGTGAAGCAACGTCCTCCACAACTAGACTGAAGAACAAAACGACAGCAACTTGTCTGTTCCGCTTCCCCCAATTCCCCAGCGCTGTTCCCATCCCCCCAATTCCCCAATTAAAAAAAAAATCTTAAAAGAAAAAAAAGAAAGAAAAGATAGACCACAATCTAGATAGGCCGAATTACATGAGCAAAAAAGCAAGGTGATATAGGACATCGTGGTTCCTTTTGAAAGTTCTAAGCAGGTTATATGACCCAGGTTTAGCTTAGAGATATTACAATTGTCTTTGGAAAGATAAGGAGAGGCCAAAGCAGAACAAGTTTTTTTTTTTAATTTCTTCTCTTTGTTTCAAACTGATATATCATGTCGGAGGATGTAAAGTAGGGAAGCACAAGACATTTTAAAATGAGGAAAATTTATTTTGTGGTGATCTGCACATGGAATTTGGTAAGAATATGTAGTTAAACTGGGAAAAGAACTAGAACTTTGGGTGCTATTCCTGTAATTAAATGAGGAAGCTATTGATGACTTGGTTGCTGTGCACATGGAAAAGAATGCTGTTGTTCTACAAAGGAGGAAATGAGTTTAAAATGGTTAAGCAGTTTATTCAAAGTTCATAGTTAATCACCATTTCATCATGGATCGAGTTCAGATCCCGAACAGTACTTCCCTCAGAGTAAAATATTTCATTTTACAAGATGGGTTCAGGAATTTATTTGATGGAAAATCAGAATCTCAGGAGTCAGTCTTGGGCCTTGTATTGGTCAGGGCAGGCTACCTCCTAAAACAAACTTCAACAATCAGATACACTCATTATTTTGAAGTTATAGGCTACCCACAAATCTCAGGGGCTTAAAGGAATGCTGTTTTATTTCTCTGGAGATTGTTGCAGCAGCAGCTAAATGCATTATGCATGACGGGAACCACATCATTTCTACTCCAATATCATTGGCCAAAACAAGTTACATGGCCACACCTAACTTGAAGGAAGAAGGAAAGAACATTTTCCAATCCACCCAAAAAAAAAAGAATATATTTGTGAGCAGCAGTAAGGTCTATAGAACAAACCAAATATTTCAGTGACTTACACACACACACACACACACACACACACACACACACACACACATTTCTTCTGTCACTATGTGAGAATACTTGGGTCATTTGGTTGGTGTTGCCAGTATGTGTGCTTGTCCACACATGCACGTGTGTGTGTGTGTGTGTGTGTGTGTGTTCCCGTGTGTGTGTGTGTGTGTGTGTGTTCTCAAGTGAACTGTTCCTTGTGATCATTTGGAAACCAAGCCCCCTGAAAATTTTGGCTCCACCTTATTCCACAGTTTTCACTCAGGTGTTGGATTGGTTGAAAGAGTGAAGACCACACATAGAAAGATTTTATGGCCCAGGGCTGGAAGCAGTGACATCTTTTCTACTTACATTCCATTGGCCAGAATGCATTCATCATTCAGCCACACCTAAGTGCAAGGGGAGCTGGAAAACTTTCCTCACTGCCCAAGAAAGAAAACTGAACAATTTCTGGCAACCATTTGCAGACTGAATGGACTCCAAGTCTCTAAGCAAAACTTCCAACTGCCACTTCCTTCTGACTTCATAGGAAGTAGGTCCTTCAATAGACACAGAGAAGTCATTGGTCATTTACTCTAGAAAAATCACCCAAACATCTTATCACTGTGTTTAAGAAGTCAAATGAGTTAGCAAAAGGTGAATTATCTACGTATTGCTTTTGATTCCAGAGAAATACCCTTCTGTCTCCCTTTTTCAACTATAAACCTTCCTTATAATCTAAGCATGTGGGAGGAAAAAAAACCAAAACCTCCACCTTTTTAAAATTTATTGAACTAATCCCATTTTTATTTTAAGTAAAAACCATTGTCTGCTATAAAGGGCCTTTTGACTCAGGAAGAGAATACTAATTTCAGGGATAAATTAATATACGTTCCCTTTGTGCAGAGGGTCAGAAACCAGATGAATAGGAAGGCCATTTTGTTAAATAGTTTTCTAGACTATTGTAATCTTAGCAAAGCATGAAGGAAGGTTTGTTCATTTCTATTGAACAAGCATGAGGATATGGAGGCATTGTATATAATAAATGTTATTTGAGTAATTCCATATGGCAAATTTTGTCTGGTCTCAAAGGCAATGTGAGGACCATCTTCCTGTAGGAAATGTGATAAGAAAATGAACATTCTCTAGTATTTGCTATCTTTTGATTATAACAGACTGTGCCTCAGAATGAACAGGACTTCAATTTTCAATGAGTGTACTAAAACATATCTTGAGGTTACTGTTAAGAATTCAGGAATGCTTATAAGGAAATGTGAGGGTATTTCTCTGTGAATTGCTCTGCACCTAGGGTCCATATTAATTTTAGATATTGCACATAGCTCCATTCAAGGAAACTCATCTTATACATATCTGCTTTAGGCTAAATGGCTATGGGAAACAGTTCATTTTATAATTTTAGTAGCATAGCTCCAGGCTGCTATAATTAGAAACACTAGCAATAATGCTTTGATGGTACAGTTAGAAGAAATAAAATTCTACTTGGAAGTTACATAGATTTCATCGGAGGTATTCAGAGTGTTTGTTGAGATTCATCAATTACACAATGGTTATTTTGTAGGCCACAAACATAAAGATTATCTTAGGCATCTGGATATTCTTGTTATTCCATATCCTCAAATGCTGATTTTAGGAGCAAATGGATGTTCTAGTACGTGGCTGCACCCTACATGGAAAACTGCATAATCCTAACGATAAATTCAAATGTCATTAAAGTGAATGTTTGTAACTACCATGTTTTGAGAACTCCCTTTTAGGTAGGCACTGTACCAAAAACTAGGCACAAAATAAACTTAGGGATTAAATACTATTTAGTTAAACTTTAAATCATAGCTAAATGAGAAACTACAAATTTAATGACCAAACTCTATGCAAGTGTTATCGAAAGCAGTGATGGAACCCCAGGGCTGACTGTCCTCCCATTCCTTTCCTAATCTACCACATACAAAAAATTGCCACCACTTAAAATTCTAAGGGACAGCAGAGGAGGTTGAAACTTAATAAATAGTGGTTTTCTTTATGCAGTTTTGGGAATTAGACTCTAAAGATCATGGCCCTGCCGTCTGAAGCACCTCTGGGATCATTAGTTATTTGGTAAAATTATCAAGTTTCCCCACGCAGAGTCCTTGCTGGTGTGGCTTCTTATCTGGAAAGCCTTTCCTCACTTCTCTGCCTGATAAGCTCCCACTCTCCTTTTCTGTTTCTTCACATTTTCTTTCAATCCTTTGAATAATTCATTGCTCCTATTGTATTGTCTTTGCAGTTTGTATCTATTAGAAAATTGTTGCATTATTGTTTGTTATTTAAATGTTCCTGTTCCCAACTGGATTGTGAGTTCCTTGAGGAATGCCTCTGTGCCCTTCACAATTGTTGCTCACAGTTGGTGGGTTAATAAAAGAGTGATAAATATCTCCCCTTTATACAGATTAAAGGGATGGTATTTTATAATGAAGAGCACACTATCATTGTGTGTCACTTAATTGGACATCTATTTTCTCTTCTGTAAATTGAGGGTATTTGGGATAGAAAACTTCCAATGTTATTTATAAATTTACTTTCGTCTGATGTATCCAAGAGCTATGTTTTCACTGTCAGTAAGAAGCATGCATAGAAATCAACTGAGACCTTTTGCTATATTTATTTTTTTCTATTTCTATTATGTCAAGCAGTGTAAGAGCTCATATCTTCTCTATCATGATAAACATCAAATGTCTGCATATATAGCATAGGGAATAAAGAGTAATTTTCTGCATGCAGTTCCAACTTCCTTTTGCTGTAATAATTGAGAATCCATCAGTAAAAAAAAATGAAAGTTAACTTTCTAATATAAGTATATATGTATACAATTGGTATTCCTTATCAAAGGCTCATTTTAAGACATGAAAATTATTCTCTATATTGACACATATCTTAACATCTAAAAATAAGCTGAATAGATACTCTGTAATTGTTAGAATTTTATTAGTTCCATCTTTGTCATTCTCTTGCTCTAGAAGCTTGGGTAAATCCTTTAACACTGAGTCTGCTTCCTATTCAATATAGGTAAAATGATTCAACCAGCTCTAAAGTCCATTGGTTTTAAAATTTTATTATTTAGATAAAAATGTTAACTGATTCTAATTTATCAGTTTAGGGATATCCTATAAAATTATGTTATAATTGCTTTCAAAATGAACTGAGTAAAAATAATATTTTCATTCATTTTGTCAATAAAAATACAGATACATTACAGATGACTTGACACACATACAGTAGAAAATAGAGTTTCACCCAAATGACCTAAAGTAGATAAACTATAATAACTTGCCATGTACTCATCTAAAATACTTGATTTCAAGAGCTCCAGGGCAGGGGTGAAGGATGCAATAAAGTACTTTTTGCTTGGTCATAGTAATGCATTAAACACATTAAAATAATTATTTTTGCCACATGAACAAACCTCATACAATTTCTGGCTTTCAAGGTGCTTTCCTTATTCTCTGATGGCAAATCTTCAGTGCTCTCAAAGAAAGACCGTAAATTTGTAAGCATAAACATAATGCTTCCACAAATATATGTGAAAGCCTATTGGATAAGAGATTTGTCCTTGGAGACTTTTAGCAAAAAGTTAATTTGACCCAAAATATGTTTCTGAGGACCTTCTAGCTGTTGGTTCTCAGTGGAACAAACTGGGTGCACAAACTTGTGTCTAGTGCAAAGTATACCAAGGAATAAACACAAGGAGAAATATGTGGTTTTTATTACTTACCCATGTTAGTGTGTAGAATTGGTTGTGATAGGTAAATGATAAT
Organism: Hipposideros armiger; assembly: GCF_001890085.2. Lineage (NCBI taxonomy): Eukaryota > Metazoa > Chordata > Mammalia > Chiroptera > Hipposideridae > Hipposideros > Hipposideros armiger. The sequence goes on along the minus strand of NW_017731462.1, from coordinate 1,179,970 downwards.
ATATGTATCTCCTTATATTAGCACAAATAAAGTTAGGAAGGTTAGGAAATAAGAAATGGGGAACAAAGGGCCAAAAATATTCTCTTCTTCATGAAGGTAATACCAACTTACTAAAGTGGCTATAATCCAGAGCTATTCCTAATATAATATAAACCATACTACTGACTTGAGTTTTAGATTCAAAAGCTTTGGCTGATATTACTGTCTGCATTCAAAGCAGAGCTCAGGGCCTAAAAGCTGGTCAATAAACATTTTAGTACTGCTTTTCTCCAGTGATCTGAATTCAATAATGCTACCTTTCCAGGAGCTGCAAAATAGAACGTGAAAGAATGATTTATGAAGCGTGGCTATGCATGGCCAGCTAAGAAAGCTTTAACTGATGCTTTCAGGATTCTCTTTAATGAAGTACAATTTGCCAAGATAAGTTGAGGTAAATGAAGCCTCTGTCACATTACGCTTTAGTGAAAGAAATGACAGACATAGCCCAGCAGATGGAAGTTAATGCAGAATGCTGGTGTCAACCAATGTTGTCTAGGTAACTGCACAATGATGGAGCAGATGTATTAGTGTTATTACTATAAACAAGTTCATAATACCACAACACATTCATGGAATCCATTCAAATTAAGCATGGCAGCTTTCTTTGCTTAAGTTGTCACTTAGCACACATGCAGATCATATTTCTGAGCCATCAATTCCTTTCAAGTAAAAGCTCCCATATTCAGTACCAACTTCTATTTTGATTGTACTGTTAACCTTCAACCTCTAGTATTTTGCCCTTTCAATGATCTCTTAAGGTGATGTCTGCATATTTTGTAGAAAATGTTCCTTGCTATGATTTAAATGAATGGATTGTCACCTCTCCATATCTCCAGTTTCCTCATTCTCAGTGCAAACTGGAATCCTGAATACAATGGATTGGGAGAACTCAGTTGTGTCCCTTAAGCAAAACAATAGGGCTTGCGTCTGGTCTGGAAATTTAAAATGTATTTGTGATTTCAGTTCAGGAGGGTCTGGGGATTTGACTTTGCTTGAAAGGAGTAATTGCCTTACATCCATCTTGGATTCCTTTGTAGGGGCTCACCACTACACATAGAAATAGTCAAGGATGGAAGGAGGGGGTTAATTGTTCTGTGACATTTGACATTGAACTTGTCTAACAAATAAATACTGGATTTCCCTTAGTCATTAAACTCACACAGTTCTAGATTTCTATGTATAATTACAAAGAAAACACACACACACACACACACACATATATATGTATGTATATATATATACATATATATATATAGTTATATAGTTATATATGATGTGTGTATGCACACACATGTTGAGAGGAAAAAATAACACCAAATTTAAATCCAAGTGTACTGGGCAACCATTATAAGAAAATATCCAAACTTTCATTTCTGACATTGAAAAGAGCAATTCTTGTAGGAGTTGCTTGTACGACCAACTCAGCCGCATGCACTCAGAAATGTATAGACCACTCTTCTCACAGAGGATTTCAGAGCAAACTCCTAAAGAGAAGATGTAAGACTTCTGTGACAACCATGCAGCTATAGTTTTGAAATGGCAAGTAGTACACGATGATGGGATGTACAGGTAAATTGTTCTATTTTAAAATACCATTTCTATGCATTATCTTAGTATCTGGTCTTTAAATGTAATTTTCTGTACTACTTGGACTTTTCTTATCCATATTTTTTCTTTTTTTTTCCCTTTCTTTAGAACTTGAGCATTAGGACCTCCAAATCTTTTTTATTTTTATTTATTTATTATTTTTTTTGAAACTCCAAATCTCTTATCTTGGGTGAGGATAGAAGGTAGCTGGGGTATGTTATACGCGTAAGTGGAAATTTGGATCTAAGGTTACCTACAAATGCCTACACGATAGAGCAAAAATATACCATTTGAAAATCAGGCATTGCTTGTAGGTGACAGATGCCGGATTAAGGGCCATCTGAACAAGGTTAAGCAAAGGAGTTCAGGATATTTCATTTGCAAAATAAAATATGTGGGGAAAATACAATATCCAAGCTCTAAAATAGGAACAGTTGGCACTTATAAACATTTCACCACCCTCTCTCATTTCCCATTTTTAGAAGCCCTTGACCCACTTAAATCTTAGTTTGTTAATTGCAGGTATCGAGCATCTTCTAGAACAAAGTTTTTCCACTAAATCATTTAAAGGGCCAAAATGCAAACCTTAGCATAAGATAAAGAAAAAATCCTCCATCAGCATGTGTTCAGGGATACAGCACCATAAACTCCAGGCTCTTACACCATTTATGAGAGGCCTCTAGGTCCCACCTACCTAGTAATTCTACCCTTTAATATTTTACAAACACCCCATGATAAATACTAAGCGCCATAGTTTTCCTCATATGCTCCCATCCCTATGTCTTAGATATTATCTCTATGGTGCTATGCCCTTTTGTTGCAGGATCACCTAATTTCTCTTCTGTTGTAAGTGTGTAGTTGCCCACTGGGTTTCAACTAAGACACACTGAGTTTCTAAATAATGGAGATCAGCTTAGAAACTATACATTACGTTTCCATGTCTATTATGGCACCTTTATAGCATTGCTCACGTGCCTAAGACTCACCAAACGTATTGATTTCTGCTCTCAAAGTTCTTTGGCCCATTTGCCAGGAGGCTTGAAATCTCCACACGCCCTGTTTGGCATCAGTTCCTGACATGTCAAAGGTTTTCACTCTGCCCAGCTCCTTCTTGCAGCTTCTTTTGCTCTAGTTGCACTGCCGGTTTACATTCCCCTGAGCTCACCAGGCCCTTCCATGCTATAGGATTTCAATTTATACTGTTAATTTTGATGGAATGAGTCACTTAACGTTTGTCTAGTTAATTCCTGCTTATCTTTCTAGTTTCAGCTTAAATTTCACTTCCCATTCTTTGATAATCCAGACAAATTTAAGCCCTCTGCATTCCTTCTTCATAGCAATTGTAACAACAACATTTATTTTTTAAAAAAATTAAGACATGAGTCCATATGGCCCCCTAAAAAATATTTACAACATTATTGATTATATTCCCCAGACTGTGTTTTCTATCCCTGAGGCCATATTGTAGTTACCAATTTGTCTCGTCCCTTCCCCTTCTCCCTCATCCCCACCCCCACATGTCTTGTTAGGGAGATCACTTCACAGATGGTGTAGAGGCCTGACCATGGCACTGTACACCTGAAGCTGCCATTGAATAATATTGTATGTCAACTATAATTTAATACATATATAGTCATGAGATGTGGAGTATAGTATGGGAATGAAGTCAATGGAATAGTAATAGATATGTATGATATCTGGATGGGGGTATGATATTGGTTGTTAGTGGGAGGGAGTTGTCACTTTGTGAGGGGTGAAAAGGATAACTATTGCATTGTTTTGTACACCTGAAACTAATAATAATAGTTTAGGATGCATTAACCTGCATCCTAAACTACAAGTGTTAGCATTATTCAATTGTTTATTAGATAAGTGAAAAGTGTATAATTTCTCTATATTTCTTTGATCATTAATGATATCAATATTTTTCACATTTATTATTGATTTATTTATCTATTTATGTCCTTAGTGTTTGAAATTTTATTTATTTTAGTCATTGATTTATTTGCTCTCCATTTGTTAAGGATACTAATCATTACCAATTTCTTGCAAATATTTCCTCCAGTTTGTCATCTTAATATAAAAGAGACTTGATTTTTTAGAGTGGTTTCAAGTTTACAGAAAAAATGAGCAGAAAGTTCAGATAACTCATTTGCACTCTCCCCATCCCCATCCACAGTTTCCACTGTTATTAACACCTTGCATTAGTGTGGACCATTGGTTATAATTGATAGACCAATATCTATACATTATCATTAAACTTTATAGTTTGGAATACAGTTCTATGAATTTTACCAAATATCTAATGACAAGCATCCATTACTATAGTATCATACAGAATAGTTTTACTGCCCTGAAAACTCCTGTGTTCCCTCTAATTCATCCCGTCTCTTGCCCTCTCCCTTACTATT
>NW_017731462.1:1171092-1173553 GCF_001890085.2 Hipposideros armiger | reverse complement strand
TTTGTTATAGCTGTTTTAAATTTGAAATGTTCTTGTCCCCCAGCAGTGGCTGTCTACCAGGAGTCCTCTCAATTCTCTGCTTCTAGCTGTGACCCCACTGACAAGTGTGCCCAGGTTAAAAACAATTGCAGACCTTCTTTAGCAATTCACCATTTCCTGAGGGCTTTCTACTCCAGTTGCACTGGCAGACCTTTGTTTCCCAAGTATGTACTTCCCAAAATTCCATTCTGCCTACCTGCAGTTTTGTCTTAGCTCTGTAGTCTCCTGCTCTATGCACTTGCAGAATCTATCAAAAGTCTTGAGGGACAATCTATCCATGCATTTGACTACCCTCATTTCTCTAGTTGTATCACTCCAGCTGAGTGCCACTGCTAAGATTCTCAACCTTTAGCCTTACCTGGTATAAGAAAATGTTCCCCAGGAAAGCTAAGAACCCTCAAGTCACCTCTCTGAAATTTTACTCTCTCTAGTCCTTGTTTCTACAGCTTCTGCTGCCTTTAATATTTAAATTTACCAGACTTTTGTAGTTATTCTCAGTCAGAGCATTTGCCCACCATGACCTACTTTAATCAATTCATTAGATTTTATTTCATTTTTATCTTCATTTATATATATATATATATATATATATATATATATATATATATATATATATATTTTTTTTTTTAGATAAGTACTTTCCAGTTCTGTGGACCCTTTATATGTCTCAGTTTCATACCTATAAAATGGGGCTAATTAGAAGAGCTATCTCATAAAATGGTTGTGAGCATTGAACAAGTTCATATACAGAGGGTGCCAAACAAAATGTATACACATTTTAAGAAAGGGACTCTGTATTAAAATTGCAATACTCAGTATATACCAATAACAAAAGATGAATACAAGCCACTTTTGACTTCTGCAATTACAAGAGGTGCTCAAAGTGGTTACCATCAGAGTCAAGAAACTTCTGATTACGGCAAACTACTGCTTGAGCAACGTTGACCAAAGTGTCCACTTGTGTACATTTTTTGGCACTCCCGGTATATGTGAAATACTTGCAATGGTGCTTGACACATAGAAAAGGATGAGGTAATAAGTATTAACTATTATTATTGAAGACTTCAGAAGACAGGAAATCAGATTTTTTCTTGTGCATTCAAGATTATTTCATATACTAATATGGAAGTGCTTTGGCTTTTAATAAATTAAGTTATCCTAGTAGTTCTTATTAAGTTTTCCTTGTAGTTATNAACCAAACATATGTATTGTGTAAAACACAATAAAGAGAATATTTCAGACAAGTGAACAAAGTGCATTTCCCTTTGAGAACCTTGATATCTCCCATTGGAGAGACAAGAAAAGCTACATAGCTCAAAATATTCTTTACCTCACTTTTCTGAGCCCAAACACTAAAATTAAATCCTAAAGTGCTGTTCCTCAAAATAGTAATGCTGAATGTATAGATATTCAGGTTTAAAGGATTTTTAGTATCTCTTGACGGGGGGGGGGTCTAAAATAAATACTGGGACTTGTCTTCTAGCTTGTCCTTCTGATCCCTCCATGTTGACTTTAGTGACTTTTCTTTGGAATGCCGAAGACCCATCCTACTAGCCTCTTCCATTGCAGTCACATTTTCCTCCCATTTTGCAATAATTTTATGTGTGTGCCTTTCTCCATTGCTAATATAAGAGTTCCTTGAGGGCTGAAGTTATGGCTAATTCAAATTTGCTTCTTCTATGTTTCCTGGCGCTGAATATTACATAGAGCAAGACCTCCATACCTTGGGCTCTCCAGATAAAAAAAAAAAACAAATAAAATAAAAATATGAAAGAAATACTGAAGTACATTAAGGATGGAATAAATTTCATTTTTAGTCATTGGCATTCTCTCAAAATATTCATGTAACGCCTTGTATAGCATTTTTTTCAGCTGCTTCAGAAAATAAAGAGGTAAATAGAGAGGCAATTATGTTAAAACAAGGCAAGAGTGTTTAGGAGAGAGCTCTAAATTTATTAAGAAATGATGCTTTCACAGTCATATTTCTATGTAGCAGTTTTTCTTCTTTCAAACTCACTAATTTGTTAGCTGCAGTTTGATTAGACAACATAAAGGGGTCCCTACATATTCTTGGAAAGTATGATTATAATGATATAAAAGCATCACAGTTCTAAACATTAGTGTTCATACGAGACTTATTATAGCTCATAAACCCAGAGATTTTTCTTTATTTCTCCAGAGGAAATGCATGTTAAAATACATTGCATTTAAAAAGATGTTTCATTGCTTTATTGGTATTTCTTCCTTTTACAAATCACTTTTCTTATCTATGTACCTATCTATACACATATAATAAAATAGTTGTTCTGTATTGATTACTTATAGGCAGTAGGCTAAACAGGTCTTTGTATTACTTCATTAAATCCCCACAACAAATCTATTAGGTAAGATTGCTATTTTTTCATTTTACAGATAAGAAAAC
>NW_017731462.1:1168196-1169311 GCF_001890085.2 Hipposideros armiger | reverse complement strand
ATTCAAGATTATTTCATATACTAATATGGAAGTGCTTTGGCTTTTAATAAATTAAGTTATCCTAGTAGTTCTTATTAAGTTTTCCTTGTAGTTATCTTATTAGACTCAGTATTCCCGCACCTATTTAAAACAATTTCTAGTGACCTATTTACTTACTTGAAATGAAATAAATAATATAATCTACATCTAAACATAATTATAGAAAAAATATACAGTGTCCTAAACAAAATATAAACATAGAAAAGGAAGTAATTTGTATTAATATGAATTTTAATATAAACATAATAAGGCATGAGTATAATAGAAGACAAAAATGTAGTCAGACGTCTTTGTCCAGTTATAATGAGTACATTTAGATTTAAAAGAGGATCAGAACCTTTTTCATTAAATAATAAGAAGAGGAACAAGTGCAGTGGCATAGGGTATGGAATAAAATGAGCATTATAAGTAATAACATACTGCATTTACAAGAGATAGAGGAATATAACTATAAGTGAAGTAGAACTTACATGCTGTAACACATTACTCAAAGTGCAGGAAAAAACAGGTATCATATTCATACAAATGTGCTGAGTGGTATTTGTATGTGTAGTGTGATTTATAAATTATGTTCTATTATAATATGGCTGCAATATTAGAAACATGAGGTGTGATCAAACAATAGGGTGAATGTTTAAATAAAAAAGTTTAGTGCGGTAAAAGACACATTGCCATTAATCCTCCTCAAAATGCCCTCCCTCACTTAGAACACACTTATCCTATCATTCTTGTCACTTTCTGAAGCAGTTCAGGAAGTCCTGTTTTGTGAGTGCCCTTAGTTGCGCTATCATGGTTATTCATTGTCCTGAATCACTTTGACTTTAGGGAAGAGCCAGAAGTCGCAAGGTGCCAAATCTGGTGAATACAGTGGATGAGGACACACCATAACATTTTTATTTGACAGAAATTGCTGTATACCAGAAGTGATGTGTGACACGGAGCATTGTCATGATGGAGGATGATTTGCAGCAAACTTTAAGACAAACCTTCTCTCAACCGTAGCTCACACCCAACTGGCTACACTGAACAAGTTGAAACTTACCACACACTGTTACTAAGTTTCACCACCCTGCTTC
>NW_017731462.1:1160545-1161838 GCF_001890085.2 Hipposideros armiger | reverse complement strand
TAATTTTATGTATAAAAAAATTGAAAATACACTTAAGGAAAGATGCAATTTATGAGAGACATTCTGTAACCAATATTAGCCATGAGAGAAAGTAAAAGAAATGTCCTTCCCATTGAGGAAAGTATTGCCATTCTTACTTAAACATGAACATTTAGTACTATCTTTCCATGTTTACAGAAAAAGTCAATTGTTATATGAAAGGTATAATAGGTAGCCCAGGATATGTGGGGTCAAAATAAAAAAAAAGTGTAAATAAGAGGAAAAACGAATTGAGATTGTTTAATTAAGCTGTTAAAATAGAAAAATATAGGATATGAGGATTGTCTAACACAACTTTAGTCTTTAGTTTCTTGGAGAGTTCTTGGGGTTAATATGATGCCAATTCTTTAAAAAGTAAAAGGCATCACCCTTGTAATCTGGAAAAAGAACTCTAAAATCCTAGTTTCAAACACCTGGACTAGAATGTGTACTGGGAAACAGACAGGCTTTATGAAGAACAAATTCTGTCACAGTGGTAGCAGACATCTTTCTATTGACATAATAATGGGATAGTAAATCAGGGAGAAGCATTAGATTCAATTTATCTTGACTTTAGAAAGTGTTTGATTCAGTCTTATATGAAGTATTAATCAAAAGATGGGGAAAAGTGTGTTGAAAACCTCACTGCTGTCATGTGGTTAGGCATCTGGTCCATTTAGTCAATCAGAGGCACTCAGATACTGCTATTAATAGCTCAATAAGTCTGGAGCTATAGAATATATGGAATCATATACAATTAATGCTGTAACATAAATATGGCATGAATAAAATAGAAAATAAATGTGAATCAATACCTGTCCTACCGATATTAAATACCAACATTAACATAATTACCTATGGATATTTTACTTTGATTTTGTGTTTTATCTATCTCAAAATGTCTTTATATTATGTCATTTTAAAACTTGGAAGATGGAACAATTTATCAAGTTTAATGGATAAGGCAACCCTGGATAGAGATAATTGGTTTGTTGAAAAGAGGCCATGTTTTCCATAGTGGCTGTACCAATTTTTATTCCCACCAGCAGTATATGAGGGTTCCTTTTTCTCCATACCCTTTCTAACACTTATTTGTCCTGTTGATAATAGCCATTCTAACAGGTGTGAGGTGATAGCTCATTGTGGTTTTGATTTGCATTTCCCTAAAAGCTAGTGAAGTTGAGCATTTTTTAATATATCTGTTAGCCATTTGTATGTCTTCTTGGGAGAAGTGTCTGTTCAGGGCCTCTGCCCACTTTTTAATTGGATTGTTAG
>NW_017731462.1:1158673-1159438 GCF_001890085.2 Hipposideros armiger | reverse complement strand
GTGAGGAAAGGAAAACTGACTCTTGGTGGTGAACACACAATGCAATATATAGATGATGTATTATAGAAATGTACAATTGAAACCTATATAATTTTACTAATCAATATCACCCCCAATAAATTTATTCAAAAACCAACAAAAAAAGAAGCCCCATGATAATTTGGCATAGTGGAAGTGTTCAACAACAAAAGAATGCAATAGTTTATATCCATTAGTTAATTTGGTAAGTAATAACAATAATAATTCTACCTACCATTTATTGTGTACTAAATATCTGCCAGGCATCTTATACACATTATATTTCTGAAGGTATACAACAAGCCTATAAAGTATTATTATCAAGTATTTCCTCATCTCACAAACATCCAGGAAGAACATAAATATAGAGAAACAGCGAACTCTGGATTTGGAAAGAAATTTTATGATTCTTTAATCCAGCCTCTTTTAAGGTAAGAGCACTTCTATAACATCGTTACGTAAACAAATGGTGGAGCAATGGCACAGATAGAGGATAGGACACTGAGAAAAGAATCTACTGAAAAAATATGTAATGGTATATTTTTGTTATTGTTGTTGTTTGTTTTTTAATGATAGGGAAGGGTCACTGACTGAATGATGTGGACAATTAAGGGAAAGTAGGATAAGCCATTTAAAAATGTTATTAGATTTGTTGAATGGGAGAAAAAGACATTTTACAGGGGTTAAAGTGTGTGTGTGTGTGTGTGTGTGTGTGTGTGTGTGTGTGTGTGTGTGTGTGTGTGTGTG
>NW_017731462.1:1146086-1156623 GCF_001890085.2 Hipposideros armiger | reverse complement strand
AAAATCAAAACAAACATGAAATCAATATGCTTTATTACAACCTTAAAGCACATATAATAGTAAAGAAAAAGGGTAAAAGTCTTCCATGGATGTTGGGCATTTCCCTAAACAGTAAATAGGCAACCTTTTTCTAACTAAAGAAAAAATACCAATGAAGCAGAATCTTCTGATTATTCATCTCCAGCTCAAAATGTGGCTCTTATAATTATCAGTTTGAGGTGCAAAATTAAACCATCTGTTTTCATGTTCCTTTCTCTTAGATTATTAGATTTATTAATATGTTAGTGTTTCTCTATATTTTACTATAGAAATAAATTTAAACCTAACTGTTCCAGAGTCTTTTTAACTTTGCTGAAATTTCTAAGTTTTTAGTGTATTCTGGTAGCTTTTGAAGTTTTATAATAATAAGAATGGTTCCTTTCCTTGTCTCTTTATATATACATATTGTATAAAAATAATATATTTTTCCTTATTTTTTACTATATTTTATACTCGATCTCAATTTTCATCTGACTCTTCATTTATTTGTTCCAGAAATGTTTATTGAGCATCTAGCTAGTGAATTATTCAACACATTGGAAGCTATTATATAATATGAATAAAAACATAACTAGGAAGGAGGATAAGAAGTGCTGGTGTATGGAAGAGGAGTTTATAATTTAAAATGTGTTCTCAGGGGAGTCTTCTTGGAGGCATTTGACCAAAAACTTGAAAGAGCTGAAGGAACAAATTGCCTGAAACGCTGGAAAAAAAGTGGAAGATAAAACCTTCAGTAGAACCATCTGAGGATCCAAAGGGTTTAGCTGGTACAAAGGTCCTGAGGCAGGGAAACAGCTTGGAGGCCAATGTGGTTACAGTGGAGTTGAGAGGAGAAGGAAAATAAATGATGGGATTGAGACAATTCTAGACTTCTGCACAGTGTGGAGTGGGAGGGATCCCTATTATGCTAGCTCAAAGAGGTGAACATCCTTTTCCAAATACCAAGATAGAATTCAACCAACCCTATCTCCTACCCGTCACTTACCATGCCACATTAAGCTAACACTTTAGAAAAGCCATTCTCAAGTAACAATTACAAAAAGCATTACACAAAGTACAGAGATAAGGAAGTTAATTTCCTTAGGTTTTGTCATTGTACTGATTACAAGGCTGCAAAGCATTATATGCTTATCATTATGACTGCAATTGGCAGTAAGGAAGACAGACTGTGCAACTGAATTTCAAAGTTCAAATTAGTGAGGCAAGACCAAAACTAAAGTCTTGCAGCTTGTATATTAGACCTGGTACAATGACATGGCCAGGAGGACGTTTAAGACAATTAACATGAGACAAAAAAAAAAAAAGAAGAAGCTCTGTTAGGAATTGTGATATATAGGTAAGACTTTCTTTTTTCTTTTTTCTCAATGACTTGTATTTGGTTGTTAATATCAGGACAACACAATATTTATATATTGAGATTACTTATAGTTTGATATAACTGTTTAGTACACTACATATAGTTTGTTGCATAGACTGGATTTTTTTGGCTTGTTTTCAATTTTAACTATGTGTTCTGCATATCTGTTTTGACATTCCAGAGTGAAGAGAAACCTTTCACATGTTATTGAAAGGTACCCACACAGTTTCAAACTGTCTGGATAATTGCAATCAGAATAGTATCTGGAATATCTTTTGTGGAATAATTTCTGACTAAGGAACCTCAATCCATGTGTTCCTGTTAGTGGTTCCAAAGACAAAATAAACCTCACAGTTTCAAAGACAAAATGCTATTTGTCAGATTTGTATCTTGAAAGCTTTTGTGGATAAAAATGTAGATCTGTGGAGATAGAAATGGATTTCTGTCATCTGGAGTAACTTTCGGAGGCATTATTAATTTTTGAAGGGCTGAAATTCTACAGATACTTTCTCCCCCAATAATTGGTGAAGTAATAAAAGAGACACAGGACAATTTTTATTGGGTGGGTGTTTTGTTAGAAATGAGAACAGAATCTCTTTCCTCAAATTGAGAAATAAGTCTGTAGTGAGTGCTTGAACCAATTAAACCAGACAGGAAACATCACGTATGATTTTCATTATATTACATATGTACTATTTCTGTGTTCAGCCTCTTTTAATCCTGTTGGTAGAGAAGATCCATCCCATTAGACAATTTATTTGTTAATATCTACTCAACATTTTTATTGAAACATGAGTTAATGTGAAGAGAGTGCCTTTTCAGCAAGATTTTAATGTAGTTCTTGTTATGGGAGACTGAAAACCACATACTTTACCTGCTACTAAGTACAATTAAAGTATAATTAGAATCTAATGGATTTGCTAAATCATTTAATGCTGGATAACATTTAATTCTGCACACTGTGAAAGGTATTGTGTTGATATATCTAATTTTAGTAGTCAAATGAATACATTTAATATGAGGTAACATTAAAGGATTGCCATACAAACCACCAAATAATATGATAGTTTCAAAACTGACTGTATATGTCCACATATCTTTTTTACTTATACTTCTATAATTTAGGGTGGAAACTATGATTTCTGAGAAGAAAGTAATATTATCTACCATAGGATGCCTCCAGTTTTATGGCAAAAACATGCTTTTTAATGCTAGGGTGAAATGTTTATTAAAATCATTAAACATCTTCTTTATAGGGAGCCTAATCTTATTTGTAATTTTAATTTTATTATATTTCACATTATAAATTGTGAAAATCATTTCATCGCTAGGGGTAAATGAAGATACATACAAAATAGACACAAACTAGACACTGCGGTTTTGCAATGTGAGACATTAAATATGCAAAACTACGTAGCAATGTGTTTCACATAACAAACAGAAAAAGTTGATGTTTTATGCTAATAAACATGGGACAATGGAGTCAAATAGAGTAAAATTGGAGATGTTTTTTCAGTTTCATTTATTAATATTATTTTATCAGTATTTTTGCTATTAAAACCTAAGCCATAGATGTAAGAAATGTTCCATGTGTAAGTGGCCTGTGAGGAAACGTTTCTGACCCAGGTACTAAATTGAAATGAATTAGGCATATAGTCTCTGTATGAAACATTTCTTATGAATTGATTTATATTCTGTGTCACAATATGCTCCTGACCTTCTCAACTTCTGACCTTGTGAATAATATTTGTACCTATGATCTTAATCTACCCAGGGTCCTGTTGCTTATTGTCACTTTTCTTTGTTGCAGACTTTGGATCCTACCATGGCCATATTTCAGATTTTATAATGCATGTGCAACTATCACAATCAACTTAGCTAGCCATTGCCAGGATGTTTCGTCTTGATGAAGCCCTTGTGAAAGAAAACTAGCAGTGTGACTGGTACCTGGATAATAAGTGGATCGATAAATTAAGGCACATCAATGATGAATGCCTAGGAGTTGGAATACTTTAAGGAATGTGGGGGCGGGGGAGAGTAACCTAGAGATCTATTTTTTTTTCAGTCACAATACCAATTTTAACAAAGCAAACACTGCTGATTTACAGCAAATTTCAAGAAATATTTGTGACTCAACATCAACGAATTGTAGTTTGGCTTTCTTCAGGTGCTTACTCCATATACACATACTGAAAGTATATTAAGTAGAAGGTGCTATGGTGGTTTCCAAATAATATGCCAGACCTTCAGATCCAGACACAATTTTCCCTGCTCTTCCGCATAAAGGACAATCATAAGCCCTGGAAACAACGTGAGAAGCAACTGAAAGAGATTTCTGAATTTTATAAAGAGGAAGGTGGGAATGGTTAGACACTGCAGACTAGAGGAACAACAGAGCAGTGGAGCGCCTTCCACCTTAACAAAATAAGGTGACCTAGCCCGGGCCTTTCCTGGCTTCCCATCTAGCAAGGGAATGCAACCCAGATAGGCTCATTTCTGTCCCAGATCGAGGGAGTACTGCCAGCAACACTGGGCAAACATGGCAACACTGGCACGGAGCACCCTGGGAGTCCTGCTGATAATAAGCAGCCAGGGAAGAAACTCTCCTTCTTTATCAGGATGGGCACTGAGATCATCCAGGTGGCTGGACAGCATCAGCTAGGCAGCGGTTCTCAACCTTCCTATTGCCGCGACCCCTTAATACAGTTCCTCATGTTGTGGTGACCTCCAACCATAAAATTATTTTCGTTGCTACTCTATAACTGTAATTTTGCTACTGTTATGAATCGTAATGTAAGTATCTTTTTGTTTTCCGGTGGTCTTAGGNTGAGCCTAAAGTCTTGAAAATAATCAGAAAGAACCACATTATGGTTACAAAAATAGAAATAATTTGGTATAGAATATAGGAATTGAATGGTCAATTAAATGTCATATAAGGTTTTTAAAGAAGGCAGGAAAAATAAATGAGAAAGCATTTTTTTCTAGGTATGCATGCATAAAAGTTCAACTGAAATGAAAGATAGTAAGAATTAACTGAACATTGTAGGAGGCTCAAATCATTAAATAGACATTGAAGAAGGTATATAGGATCATTTTGGCAATATAGCTTTAGAATCTTTATTATAGAAAACTAAATGCAAATATAAAAGTAAAACAAAGAGTATAGTAAACTTTCTTGTACCCATTATCTAGTTTCGAAATTATTAACACTTTGCCAATCTTGTTTCATTTATACCCCTTCTGACAGAACCATACCTGTCCCCATACACTTTTTGATGTTTTTGTCAGGATAAAATGACTCCAATGACCACATTTGGCACTTTCTTCTAGTACACAGGACAAGTTAAATGTAAAATAATAAAATAATAATCCAAAACCCTACATAGATACATTATTTTGCACTCAATTCTATCAGAAAAAAGCTTTGGTATTGGGAAAACTTCAGTATTAAAAATGACTTTTAAATGGGTTTAAATAAATAGTAATAAATGACATGATTATGCTCTTAAAATAACTTAATGTTCTATCTTATGCTTTGTGCGGTTTATAATCTTTTTTTGTTCTAGTTTGAACCTTAAATGTTGGATAGCCCTTACTAGCTTTCTGAGGAATCCTTAATGAGATTACTCAGGTTTATTTTAAGTTAAGGAACAAGAAATGACCTAATTTCAAATCCCCACTTTAAACCTTGATTTGCACAAAAGATTTCTGATATTTCAAGTTAATAAGTCGAACCAAAGATAAAGAAAAAATTCTAAATGTCAGGAAGCGGCCTAAATACAAAAATATTGTTGACTAATTGATTTAAATAAGTTATTATAATAAATCCACTATGCCATCCCAACTCAATCATTTCTTGTGAGCTACACATCAGTAGAACATATATTTGCTGAAGATTGTGCATAGGTCGGAAAAATGAAAAGAAAACCAAAAACTAAAACACATGTGAAGCCATTAGCACATCACTTTGGCTTAGTTTATTAACATGAGAATTGTTTCTGATCAGGAAAAGAAATTAAAGCCCATGGTTTATTTAAGATATTACTTTGTTCTCTGTCAGAAGCTCTAGAAGTATCTATAGATATCATCCTTTGTTCTAGTTTACTTGAGGTAATCTTATACCAGGTATTTTTTTACAATAATAAATTATTCTTTTTTAATATGGAAGAAGAGAAAATATTGGCCTGAATTCTATAGTGATATAGAACATGTTTTACTTAAATAGCTCAACAGATAAGAATTNGGGAAAATTTGTTGTTTCTACCCAAAAGATAATGAATCTGTTATGAACTCATATTATTTTGGCTGTCATGGATTTGAAGTGTCTGTAAATTTAGAGTTATAGAATCCGAAAATAAATTTCAAAGGAAAATAAATGCATGTATAAACATTCAACATTTTTAAGCTTTAATAATTAAGGGATAGATATTATAAAATTTTAATAGAATGAATTTTATAAAGTTTTAAAATACTAGTACATTTAAAATACTGAATTTGGGAATACATTATAAGGAGACAAAAGTCTGCAGCTCCTTTCATAGCCCCTTGGGATTCTGCTGTCTGTGGAACAATAGCCCCAACAGTTCTACAAAAAAAGGGGAGGGGGATTTAAACTACATCTTCCCTTCAGAGTTGCATGGTGTAAATTAGCATATTAGCAGCTCTGAGAAGTCTTACAATGAAAGAATCCATTTAATGTTGTTCAACTGAGTGTGTTGAATTCCTTATACACAACTGTTAAGATTCTGATGCACTAGTATTTTGTTTTAAATACATGTATTTGGTATCTAGTTTTATGTTATCCCTTTTGTATCTCTTTACATAGAAAGTGTTGCCCCATACGGTGCTCAGCAATTAGTGAATGCTCCATTAGTGTTACTAATGGTTCATGATAACTGAAAGCAACTGAAAGCAATTACCAAGAGCACTTACCATTCTGTATTATAATGTATTTGTTTATATTTCTTCCATAGACCATCAAATTTTTCAGAGACAGGGTCATCACTTATTCACCTTTTTTTTTCATTACCCTACCACAAATATGCATGTATTATTATTCAGCCATAAATATGTCTACAACTTCCATGCAGTATCCAAAAAGCACCTCTAACTCACCTACAAAGAGAAAGTTTTCAAGGTCCTTTCATTTTTTCAGTAGATGGGAAGACTGGTAGATTGAAGTGCAGTCTTTTATACAAGTTAAAGACTAATAACACTCAAAAGTACTACATTAGTAAATGGTTGTGAAGGTAGCAAAAAAGTATGTGTATGTGTGTGTGTGTGTGTGTGTATGTGTATGCATACGTGTGTGTATTACTCAACATATTGCTCAGCCAGTCTTGACTGATACTATTATCATTATTACTATTATTATAAATATCCTTTCTGCTGTTTGCCAGTGATCACATACAGGGACTTAAAACTCTCTGCTACCAAAAGATCCTAGTTGAAACTAAAGTTATCTAATATGATATATTTTCAGGTCTAGTTTCCTAACATCAAAGAAAACAAAAAAATATTTCAACTTTACCAGAGACATTTGGAATTTCTACCCTATAAAAAAAAAAAGAATAAGAATAAGAATATGACCATTCCTATTGTCTTTACTCCAAAGGAGAATATGATTAGATGTTTGAATAGGAAGTCATTTTATTGACTTCCATTTTTTTCATGTAATGAAATATTTATCAAACAACAATGTGAACTGTTCATCTAGAAAAAACAAGCAATGCATTCTCTGGTAAGAGACTTAATAAACTGATTACAACAATGGTATATCCATAAATATGTATACATTTTCACTGAGGTTATGAACTATAACATCTAAAGCTAATGTTAAGAGTAATTAACTGATTTTAGAACACAGAGTTTTGTCAGTATCATGTTTTTGCAATAGCAGTTTTCATATTACATTAGTTGTGGTTTCATATTTATTTCTATAAACACACATTTCAAATAGTGGGTGGAAATTAGGGCAGCCAGATGGCTCAATGAACCAAGTGACAGAATGGAATCTCAGAGTCACAAGTTCCCTGCTTTGCTTCTCTTCCACATAGCCTCAGATCTGGGAAGATAATCTAAATTTTATTGGTTGCTGTTAGGTAACTGTTCTAAATTCAGGATTTCTCTGTGATGTCATTACAGTTATTCAATAAATATCAGAGATAAAAATTGTGTCCAGTCTATATTTTAATGAACTGAGTAAGCATGTGGCCCAGCACCATCACCAATACCATTTCAATGCCTCTATCTATGTAATTCTGCATGTTCCATTCAGCTTTGGGGGAAAGAGAAAAAGTAAACATATAAAGGTGCAGAAGCAGTTGGTAGCACCAGGTTGGAAAATTAGCAGACCAAAATTGTCAGGACCGAGAAAGAATCAACATGGGTTTCTCAGAAGAAGTTTATATCTAGGAACAAGACCAGATGCAGAAAGAGGCAATTTCTATGGCAGATTTTATAGAAAGCTATAGAGACTGAATTACCCTTGAGAGACACATAATGTCTCTCAAGTTTGAAGCTAGGGCTCTAATCCTACTTCAGTGCATGATTATGGGCTAGTCTCCTACACTTTCTGGACTTCTGTTTTCTCTTCTATAAAACAACTGAAAGAATGCATGGTTTAGAGGATTGGTGTGCAGTTTTAATGAGATAACACAGTGGATGCAGCTGGGACACAAATTCATAATCAACTCAGTGGATGTGTTTATTTGCTAGATGCTGTGCTAGATGATGAGACAGTATTGAAAATCTATTTTTCCTTATTCTTTAGTAAAGTAATTCCTGGGTTTTAGCTGGGATATACTCTCCAGAGAGAAAGATGGCTTTTTTTTTTATTTGTTGCTACTTCGGCAACCTGGAATGTGGACATGAAAACTAAAACCCAGGTAGCCATATTGAATCATTAAGTGCATTTTATGAACAGGCATACCTCGAAAATATTGCAGGTTTGTTTCCCGATCACTGTAACAAAGCAGATATCACAATAAAGTGAATCCAACAAAATTTTTGGTTTCCCAGTACCTATAAAAGTTATGTGCACACTATATTATAGTTTATTAAGTGTATAGTAGCATTGTGTCTAAAAAACAGTATATACCTTAATTAAAAAACTAAGTTATTGCTAAAAATACTTACTGTCATCCGAGCCTTCAGCAAGTTATAATCTCTTTGCTGGTAGAGGATCTTGTCTTGATGTGGATGGCTGGCTGCTCACTATCAGGGAGGGCGGAGGCTGCTGAAGGTTGGGGCAGCTGCGTCAATTTTTAAAAATAGGATAACAATGAAATTGGCCTCATTGATTGACTCTTCCTTTCACAAAAGATTTCTCTGTAGCATATGAAGCTGTTTGATAGCATTCTACCCATGGTAAAGCTTCTTTCAAAACTTCAGTCAGTCCTCTCAAACCCTGCTGCTGCTTTGTCAACTAAGTTTATATAATATTCTAAATCTTTTGTTGTCATTTTAATAGTCTTCATAGCATCTTCACCAGGGATAGATTCCATCTCAAGAAACTACTTTTATTGCTCATCCGTAAGAAAGAACTCCTCATCTGCTGAAGTCTGATCATGAGATTACAGTAACCCAGTCACATTTCAAGGCTCCACTTACAATTCTAGTTCTCTTGCTCTTTCCACCACATACACAGTTTCTTAATGTGCTCAAGTTTTAAAATTCTCAAAGTCATCTGTGAGGGTTGGAATCAACTTCTTCCAAACTCCTGTCAATGTGGATATTTTGACCTCTTCTCATGAATCACAATTGTTCTTAATGGCATTTAGAACTTAATGGTAAGTCTTTCTCCCACAAGGTTTTCAATTTACGTTGTCCAGATCCATCAAAGGAATCGCTGTCTATGACAGCTATAGCCTTACAAAATGTAATTTTTATGTATTTTTTAAATAATAAGACTTGAAAGTTGAAATTACTCCTCAGTCAATGGGCTGCAGAATGGATGTTGTGTTAGCAAGCATAAAAACAATAGGAATTTTGTTATGTATCTCCATCCATGCTCTTGGGTAACCAGGTGCACTGTCAAGGAGCAATAATATTGAAAAAAAATCTTTTTTTTTTTTTTCTTCACAGTAGGTCTGAACAATGGGCTTAAAATATTCAGTAAACCGTGTTGTAAACAGTATGCTATCATCCAGGCCTTGTAATTCCATTTACAGAGCACAGGCAGAGTAGATTTAGCATAATTCTTAAGGGTTCTAGGGTTTTCAGAATGGTAAATGAGCAATGGCTTCAACTTAAAGTCACTGCCTGCATTAGCCCCTAACACGAGTGTGAGCCTGTCCTTTGAAGCTTTGAAACTAGGCATTTACTTCACCTCTCTAACTATGAAATTCTAGATGGCATTTTCACCCAATGTAAGGCTGTTTAATCTACATTGAAAATCTTGTGGTTTATTGTAGTCACCTTCATTTATTATCTTTCTAGATCTTCTGAATAATGTGCTGCATCTTCTACGTTAGCACTTGCTGCTTCCCCTAGAACTTTTACGTTATAGAGATGGCTCCTTTTTAAAAATCTCATTAACCAACCTCTGCTAACTTCAAAGTTTCCTTCTGCAGCTTTCTCACCTCTCCCTGACTTCACAGAATTGAAGAGAGTCAGGGCCTTGCTCTACATTAGGCTTCAGCTTGAGGGAATGTTGTAACTGGTTTGATCTATCCAGACCACTAAAACTTTCTCCATGTCAGCAATAAGGCTGTTTTGCTTTCTTATCATTTGTGTGCTCACTGGAATTGCACTTCTAATTTCCATCAAAAACGTTTCCTTTACATTCAAAACTAGGCTAACTTTTTGGTGCAAGAGTCCTAGCTTTAGGCCTATCTCAGCCTTCAACATGCCTTTTTCATGAAGCTTAATGATCTCTAGTTTTTTATTTAAAGTAACGGACATGTGACTATTTCTTTCACTTGAACACTTAGAGTCCATTGTAGGACTCTAATTATAATTAAGTAAATAAATTAGCTTAATTTCAATATTACGTCTCAGGTTTTAGGGAGGCCCAAGGAGTAAGAAAGATGGGGGAATGGCCGATTGGTGGAGAAATCAGAACACACACATTTATCGATTAATTCACTGTCTTTTACGGGAATGGTTCATGACACCTCTAAACAATTACAATAGTAACAT
>NW_017731462.1:1142142-1143611 GCF_001890085.2 Hipposideros armiger | reverse complement strand
TCACAGTCACAATTTTCCTTTAAAATTCATGTTTAGAAATTAGTAGATGGTTACATCACTAATTTTAAAATTATTAGGGACTGGTGTTTAATAAAATAAATTGAATATCACCTGTGAACTTTACACAATAGTTTGGGTATCATATTAACTTGTAGTCATTCTATAATATGACTTTTAAAATTTTTGAGATAAGACAAATTTTGTGAGTCAGGAAGCAGTGAAATACAAATTCAACGTGTAAGTCACAGTAAAATATTTCATTAATTTTAAATAGAAAGCGGTATTGGCAAACACATTCTTTAATTAGTCTATTGCCTGTACTAAGTATACTATAAACAAAAGTGATAAATCCTTGAACTATGGAATTCATAGACTATGTGTTTGGCAAAGAAAAAAATAATTTATAAAATAATCAGAAAAATATACCTTGTTTTTCTCTAAATATCTCCTAAAATGCATGCCCCAGAATGCTCTAGTATTAGAAACTACACTTTTTTTTATAATGAATTGGTTGAAGCATTTCACTTTTACATCTTAAGGGGAGCCTTTATAAATGCAAATCACATCATTAAAATCTGCAGTGTAGTTCTGAAATGAAAATTGATATAGATGAAAGTTTATTTTAAAAATTAAATACAATGGTGATAAATGTAATATAAATAACCAAGTTAGGACACTATTCTAAGGCATTTCTTAAGGAGATCCTCTTATAATTATATCATCTAACATTCCACAGAACTCTCTACATTGGGATAATGGAATCATCGAGACTTGAATGTTTCAAGAAATCACTACATTTCCAGAAATGTTTGAGCAGTGCCCTTTCATGTTTCTTTCTCTTTAAAGATGATGATTCATGCTAACTGCATGATTGAAAGAGGGAAATTTTGTACCACGAAGTCTTTGGAAAGCACTATGTCCTCTGGCATACTGAACAACATGCTTTGTTTTGAAGATAATGAGGACATTACAAGCTGTTCAGGTCTTTTGTCTCAAAATTCCCACCAGAGGCTCTTTTAAGCCACTATGGTTGTCAGTGCCTGATTCCTGCAGAGCCCAAGTCTGGTTTTGCTGTAGTGTCAGCTGTTACTTATGATTGTTGGGGCCTGTGAACCATTCGTGGGAACATACTC
Organism: Hipposideros armiger; assembly: GCF_001890085.2. Lineage (NCBI taxonomy): Eukaryota > Metazoa > Chordata > Mammalia > Chiroptera > Hipposideridae > Hipposideros > Hipposideros armiger. Next base: position 1,142,478 of record NW_017731462.1, on the reverse strand, counting down.
AGTGCTTTGAGAAATTCACTCTCTTGGGGACATAATTTTGATAAGCTGTTCAAAATAAGAGTCTTCTTTTTGAAATCCTGAGCATAGTGACACATGTTAACTTGCCTTGCCTTGACCTGAAGAGAAGTGAAACAGAACTAATAACTGGCATATGGAAATGCTATGAAAGACTATGTTAAATGAATAGTATGAGATATCACTACACATTTTAAATTTTCAGAAGGCTAGTAATGTTGCATCGAGGAAATTGACTTGAGTGTTTTGATTAAGGTGACAAAGTTTAGTCTTAAAAAAAGAATCATGGGCCGGCCGAGTGGCGCATTGGTTAAGAACTCG
>NW_017731462.1:1116424-1140202 GCF_001890085.2 Hipposideros armiger | reverse complement strand
ACTTTCAAAAGCACACATCCTCACTGTGATAGATTTTTTCAGTAATACAAATGAAAGGCACATTAGCGTGTTCTTATTGAATGACAAGTGAAATTTTGCAATATGAAAATATTACACTTGCCATTTCAAGCATCACAGCCACCTTGCTTTTTACAAAGACTCTTACAAATATAGCACAGTCCCTTATTTCATCATTAATACTAAAAATTACAATTGCATTGTCTTAAATGCCTTAAAGATAACATATTAATATTGTTTATAGTGGTTTCAAAACCAAAGCATCATTTCTTTCCTATAGTGATCATCATAAGACTGTAAGAGGGCTTGGAAGGGAAAATTGCCTGAGATGAAGGTCAGTGAAGGAGACCTTGCACGTGGATTAGGCCTCAGGTACAGATTGCTACTGGAATTTATCCTGAAGAAATCAGCAGTGACACATCTCTGAAGGCTTTGGGGAAGTGGTGTTCATCCTTTACTGCAGATGATATCATCTGTAGTCCTGGGCTTTTTGAGAGAAAAAATGCCTTAGTTTAATTCTAAGGAGAAATTAGCACAGCAGAAGAAAGGAGAAAATCGGGAGATGAGGCTGCAAGAGATGAATGAGAAAGAAGTGGGTGAGTATAAAGAAGGGTAGAGGGAGAGGGACTGGTAGAGGAAACGCCAGGCTTTGGCACTAACCTGCTATATGACATCGGATGCAGTATTTATCAGCACCAAAGTGGAATAGCTGCCTCCCAACAGTTCTATCATTAATTAGACCATTTGTGTAAAGTACCTGTTCACAGTAGATACTCCACAAATAGTAACTGATTATTATATACATAATCCAATTTTCAAAACACTTTTACATTTTTAAGCAATAACTTTAGAGTTAACTAATGAGTCATAGGCAAAATCAGTCTCCTTAATTTATAACAGTTCATGATTATGAATTGTTTTTATTACATAAAGAAATTTCATATTTTTGAACTTTTAATTACAGATATAGTTTCATGGTATGACTGTGCTAATGACACTCCAAAATTATTTGGCCTCAGGTTATTTAGACATTCACTCTTCATTTTAATTCATTAAGAATTTATACAGGCTCCATGGACAGTATTCCTTAAGTAAGGAATTTCCTTTCCACAAACATGAATTCTTAGTCATTGGTATACTACTGGGCAATGACATAAAATACACCCTTTTCCCCAAGTTAATGTGGAATATCCAAATATTGTAATCCATATAGTTTCCTAGCCATTAGTATTATATCATCCTGTTCTCTTCCCTTCCCCATATAGCCTGCATTCAGGTAACACAATTGGAGTGCTCAGTTGCTATGGTGAGCATCACTCTTGAAGTACCTTTATAGGAAGCACAATATAAGATCACCTAGCCTCTCAGAATTATGAAAACTTCTCAAATCCAGCAAGGGCACCACTGATCCGGCGATGAGAAAAATGCCCGTAGTAAACTTACATACTTAGGAGTTTGTTTGGTGACTCTGGATTCATTGCAGTTTCAAGCTCTCCAAGAGGGAAGAGTCATTTAAACAATGGCTCTACTCTTTGTTTTGTAGTCTCCGGTGTTGTGTTTTCTTATGTTCTTACTGTGCTTTAGAGGTTTATTTGAGCAAACAGCACAGCTCGTGGAGAGGAACAGTCTTTGAGCTAGCTTAGTTTTAATAGTTTTGCTCTCTCAAGTGCTTAAGCCATTCTGACCGGCTCCTGTGAGTTCTTCGCAAATGATTTAGTTTGCTGTTTGCGACTTCGGCGCCAAGGCTGCCTGCTGACAGGGCCTGCATGGCTGATTTGGGTTATAGGAACTGCATTTCTCTTGACATCTATTTTAAACAAAAATTCACTAAGATATAAAAGTGGGTGTGAGATGGGGAGGAGGGTGTGTGTCTGGGTGCATGGGGAGACTGAAGGGGGGTGGTGTCACTAAATTACCTCCGAAAAATGATCCCTTTTTCATCTTAAACTGAAAGATATGCCATGATTTGTTTATTATGAAGTTCATGGTGAGGCATATTTTTGCTTTGAAGATCATAAAAGAGCTCTCCTGGGAACTGCAAAGCAGATTATATGAGGATTTCAAAAGGTTATACAATAAAATCTGGGAAAGTGTCCCTATTGTTATCCTCAGGACTCCTCATCATATTCAGCCTCTCCCTTCGTTTCTTATTGCTGCTAATGCTCATTTTATGTAAAAACCTCAACTGGAACTAACTAGGACATCTTTAGGGTAATGTTAGTTTCCAGGCAATAGTAATTTTCAATTAAAATTGCACAGTGTACCAATGAATTGAAAGTCACACACAAGGACACGATACCATGGACTTTTTTGGTCTTTCTAATCAGTCCCACAACCCATGCCTTCCTCAACATTGGCAACAAGTTTACAGTTTGTTTTTGGTTTTAAGCCACAGTGCTTATCTGGTCTCCATTCCTCTCTGTAGAGAGAAGACAAAAATCTTCTCAAGACTTAGGCTCAGCTCTCCTCAGGCTATCCTGAGGACTGCACAGCTCAAGATAAGAGAAGAAAGCACTTCAAACAGCTAGGAATTAAAAAGCCAGCCTGGCTTCAAGCTCGGTGTTATAACTGAGCGATTCAGTTTCAGAAGCTCACTTACATTAACTGAAATTAAATGAGACAGGCTCATTTAATTCTTGTGTATAAAAGGCTCTTGAAGCATAGTTTAAACCAGTTACGTTGTGATGTCATGGAGCAAAGGGGCTAATTGAGCTCCCTGGAAAACGAAGAGCCCCTGGGTTTGCATCAGAGAGGGACTGGACTGGCCTTTGAAACAATTTCCTTATGTCTTATTCATACCTTTATAGCATTACATTTTGTACTACCCATTATCAGTTAACCAGAATGTTCAACCGCTCCTCTTGTGTCAGTGTTATTTGTAATAGAGGAAGCTCTTTAGGGAATACATATAATAGTTTAATTGTTCCGTGAACCAGTGTAACTTAAGGATTTTTCATTGGACCTCAGAACATTTCTACATTTGAGCAATAGGATTAGTTATCATGTTAAATAATTCTAGAAAACAGACTTTGGCTATACTGATGGATTTTAATAAAGGACTCAAATATTAAATAAACACAATAAACCAAAAAGTATTTCTCTGTTTTCAAGTTTCCTAATCAGAGATTTTACTTTCATTAACAACAAAGCATGTGTGTATATATATTTTCTTCATATATTCTTATTGGAATTCATTATTTTAATACTTTTCATATAAAAGCAATATCAAAGCTCATTTTCTGATTTCAAAGACATATTTACACACACTAGGGCTACTAATTCTCTCCCAAAGTTTGAGAACTGTCTTGAATCAGTTTATTAACAAATGTTATCTATTTCCTAATTAAATGATTAGCCAATCAGAGTAATCAATGTATTCTAATGATAAGGCTAAAAGTAAAGTCCCAAATGGGTTTAAATCTATAACTAAACTCAGAATCATCTGTTGTAATGATTAAACCATTTGCTCTCTATACATCAGATACCAGCCCATTAGCTTAGTCAAAAATATCTAAAGCTTTTTCTTCTACAGGCGATTAGTAAAGCAAATAAACCATCTCGCTATGTTATTGACAAGTTCTTAATGGATTATTTTATTACGGACAGTGACCTTTCATCTAAGCTTTAGCCATGCAGTGACAAACATTTAGGAGCATTTGAATGTCCCTGGTGTTGATTAAAATATGATCTTTCATGAAGGTTAAAGTTTTTCAGTACATTCAAAATATAGTTTGTGTCTGGCTAACTCAATAATAACACTTTAATTGTGCCTTCTTTAGTCATTTTATAAAACTAAAACTAGTTTTAATAGAAAACAAATTGAAAATCCATAACTCTTTGGAAAGTGGTGGAAAATTTTTTCTTAAATACTGATTTATGTGGAGAAAGGTTTCTAAATAGGAGATCAATACAGAAGGATTTTAATATGAAAGATAACTGTGATTCAGCAATTTACTAGTGTTCCACATTGAGAGAACATTGATAGATACAGCTCACCATTCTAAATGGACACATTCTGTCTAGCCATTGCATTGACGTTAAATGACCTGAGTATCACTGTTTATAACACAAAAATTTAGAAATAGCCCATTTATCAACAGGAAAATGTGTAATTAAATAGACACATATTCACGCAGTGGAATATTACATGGTAGAGAAAAATGAAAAGCTATATTATCAAATACTGTATTGGAAGAATCTCAAAATTTTCTGCTGAACGACAAAAGCAAGATACACATAGTATAATCCCATATCTAGAAATGTCAAAACTAGCCAAAATTAGGGATATGTTTTATAGAGATCCACAAAGACATGTGAAACTAAGTTGAAAAGCAAGATAATAGAACACACTGATAAGTATTTGAACATACAATTACATTGAAGGAAGGAAATGAAAGAATACATATTAACCTAGTGCTTAATATATGCTGAGATCTCATATGGTTTTTCATTTATTTCAAGGTAGTAGTAAAACCCTGCAAGATAATTGTATAGTAAAAATGTTATTAGCACCAAATGTAAATTGAGCACTTAATACCTCACAGGCATTGTGCTAGGTGCTAACATATATTATATTTTATTTCATGCTTACATCAAACCTGAAGGGATTTATTTTACTATTATCTCCATTTTCAAGATGAGAAATAGAGGCTGGGATAGGTTAAGTAACACACTTACTTTTACCCAGTTAGCAACTTGCAGAACTAGAGTTAGAGCTCAGTTCTTCATAATTCCAAAGGTAATTCTTCTAATCATTATACTCATGACTTTTTGGGGGGCGTAATTTTTATATTTTTCATCTAAGAATTTTCAAACATAACAGAGTTGGAAGAATTTTACAACAAACACCTGTTACATTAATCATCTCGGGCTGCCATAACCAAACACCATAGACTAGATGGCTTCAACAATGGAGATTTATTTTTTCATACTTCTGGAGACTGGGAAGTCCAAGAGCAAGTTTCAGAATGGCACAGTTTCTGGTGAGAGCTTCGTTCCTGGCTTGAAGACAACCATCTTCCTCACATGACCTGTTCTTTGTGCATATATGGAAAGGATGACTTTTTTCAAGTTAATCTCTATCCCAACCTCGGTCCTCTGGCATCCATTGTCCCAATGCTTTTCCACCGTCAATTAGATTCACCTGTTCTAGAACTTCACATAAACGGAACAATACAAAAATCTACTTCTTTCACTGAATATAATGCTTTTGAGATTTATTCACTTTGAGGGGTTTTTCAGTAGCTCATTTCTTTTTAATGCAGAACAGTGTGCTGCTCATCAATAGAGGGATGAATACATCACAGTTTGTTTATGAGTTATTCTGTTGATTGAAAGCTGGGTCTTTCTGGGTTTTGACTATTTTGAATAAAGTTGCTATAAAAAGTTATGCAAGCTTTTTTGTGTATATGTGGGCATATTTTCTTTTCTCTTAGGCAACAATGGAGGGTCAGAAATGCTGGGTAAGTGTTTATTTAGTTTTGAATGAAAATGCCAGAATTTTTTTCAGTGAGCGCATACCATTTTACACTCCTACCAACACTGTGTGAGAACACTTACTGCTCACATTCTCATCTCCATTTGTTAGCATTCTATGTAAATTTTAGTCATTCTAGCAAATGCATAGTAATATTTCTCTGTGGCTTCAATTTGACTTTCTCTGACAATAATGATGTTGAGCACTTATGTGCTTTTTGGCAATTCATATATCTCCTTTATGAAGTGTCTCTTAAAAATATTGGCCCAATTTTTAAAAATTGTATTTTCTAAACTTTTCAGCTAAAGGAATTCTTTATATATGCTGGATATCAGGACTTTCTCAGATATATGTTTTTCATATATTTTTCCTTCCCCGCCTATGGCTTGCCTGTTTATTTTCTTCATGGTGTCTTTTGATGAGCGGAAGTTTTACATTTTGATGAAGTCTAATTTATCTATCATTTATAGTTATTGCTTTCTGTGACTTCTCTAAGAAACACTCACTTACTCCAAGCCACTAAAATATTCTCCTATGTTTTCTTCTCACAGTTTTATGCTTTAGCTTTTACGTTTAGGTTTATGATACATCTTGATTTAGTTTTTGTGTATTGTTTGGCGTAGAGGTTGCATGCATTGTGTACTTTTTTTCAAAGAATATGCATTTTATTAGCTAGGGTTCTCCAGAGAAACAGAATCAAAAGGATACAGATGTGTATGTATGTATATATAACTGGCTCCTGTGATTATGAATGCTGAGAAGTCCCAAGTACCTGCAGTTGGCAAGCTGGAGACCCAACAGAGCTAGCAGTGTAGTTCCATCCTTAGTCCGAAGTTCTGAGTACCAGGATAGCTGATAATATTAGTTCCAGTCCAAGGGTGGAAAATGACTGATGTCCCAGCTCAAATAGCTGGGCAGGTGGATTTCCCTCTTACTCAGCCTTTTGCTCTATTTAGGCCTTCAACTGACTGGATAAGCTCACCCATATTTGGCAGGGCAATCTACTTTACTCAGTCTAATGATTCAAATGTTAATAACATCTAGAAACACAATCTCACAGACACTAGACCTAGTATAATGACTGACTAAATGTCTGGGCACTCCATGGCCCACTCAAATGGACACAACATTAGCCATCTCACCAATTATTCCAGACTCACTATCGAAAAAAATTTTTCTTTTCCCTTTGGATGTTTTGGCATCTTAGTTGAAAATCAGATGACTATGTATGAGTGGATTTATTTCTGGATGAATGAGATACTTATTATGGTTGTGTGTACACTGAACTCAAGGTGCTGACTCCTGCTTCTTCTTTTAAGAAGTTTTTTTAGTCTAATGAGGATGGTAGGTATGGTAGCCGAAAGGGTCAATTGTCAAGTAAGACACAAAATTTAGAGACCTTATCCAGGGACCAAACTTGACTAATAATTTAAAGAAGAGGTTGGCAAAATTTTTCTATAAAGGGCCAGATAGTGAATATTTTAGGTGTTGTGGGCCACACAATCTGTGTCACACATTTTTCTTCATTATTTTTAACAACTCTTTATAGCTTGTACACTGTTTTTGCTGATCCCTGATTTAATGTAAACAAATAATCACAAGCTACAGAGAAAGAATAAATTCTGAAAAGTCTTAATGAAGCTCTCCAAGGCTCTGTTATCTTCACTAAAATGCTCTCCAGGACAGCTTTAACATATATTGTAGAATATCTGAATTATGCATAATCTGACATCGTTCACACAAAAGGGGACTATTTTGATCACAAAACATTTCCATTTTATACTCTGATGTATAGCTACTAAAGATGAATTCTAACAGAACAAAGAGGAATAACTCCAACATAAATAGAACATATGTACTCTGCTAAAAACTTTTTAGTAAATACCACCATGAGATCTGGTTAGTATATTTGCAAGGTATTTGCCAAAGATATTTCTTTCTTTGGCAAGATTCATTCCTCTGGTGTGCCCATAATAGGGAGAATGGGTTATAGGCCAATTGCTATTTTTTCCTTTATAGCATGATTGAAGAAAGAGGGTTATGAGTACTGAGAATATCTGATAATTGATTCACATGAAAGATAATGCAGATCAAATCAGGAATTATGAAAGTGAGTAAAATAAGACTTTTGAGGATATGTGAGTGGGTGAGATCTGGACACAGATCTGAGGTCTTACTTAACGTTAAGTTGGAGAAGGTTTATTTTCTTTAGAGATGGGCCAAAGTTAAAAAGGGAGTTTAATATAGAGGGGTGATTTGGCATGGAAAAATATGTAAAAGTTATATTCATACTGTATAAACCTAATTTGAAGAGTAACAATTGCAATTGAATATATGCTACTGATGAAGAGGGAGGAATGAATACAGAACTTGAAGAAAGGTATAAAAATTTGGATGAGTCACTGAAAGGGACATTGTAAGATATCAAGAAGCTAAAGAATTTAGCAACTGTAGTTATTGTATTATAGTAATAAAGCAATGAATAACAATCGCCTAATGTGATTGGATACCATTAATGTGTGGGAGGTGATTGGCAAGGCAATTTACAAACACTACTTCAGTATAAAACAAAATTGTGTCATTCACAATTGTTAGGTTCTAAAGTCAGCCAATAAGGTAACTATTCCATATACACAATACATTCTTTGAGAATTTCTGAGGAAGGACAGATCAGCTGCTTTTCCTTACATCTAATAAAGCCAGGTTATCCTTCAGCCCTGAAACAAATTGCTATTTATGTTTGAAATCAGCCGAATACATTTTAGAATATATATATATATATATATATATATATATATATATATATATATATATATATATATATATATATATATATTTTACTTATCTTTGATTAAGAGATTAAAGATTTATATCCCTCATGTCATGCTTACTCCAGGGCAGAGACTTATTTATTGGGTTGTCAGAAAAGTCATGATGTATTTTTTCCGTTTTTCATTGCAAAAATGCATCATGACTTTTCCGACAACCCAATAGTAGCATGGCTGATGGGATCATCTATACCATTAACATTATTCTCTTTTCTCAAGCAAAATTGTTTCATTTTGAGTAAGTTAAATATCTAAGTATTATGACTCCAAGAGTCTCACAAATACTCCAAAACTGAAGATAATATTCTGGTTTTTATAGATGAGGAAACTGTGGCTCAGATAAGTAACTCAAAGAAGGCCAAATAGTTAACAACTAGCAGAGGCTGGATTTGAGTCCAAGTCTCCCTGAATCTAAAGCATATTGTATAATACTAGAGAGGGGTGGTGTTTTTCGTTTGTTTGCTTTTTTGTTTTTAATATCCCTGGCTACTACCCTGCAGCTTTAAAGGAAAAAACAGAAAATAGACAGAGATGACTATAACTAGTGACTGATATGGAGAACACAGAGACTTGAAATGACATTGGTTTTTGGTTTTTTAGATTGTTCAATAAATTGATAAAATAGCTTATTTTAGAATCCTAAGATTGGGGGAATAAAGGGAAGGCAAAATTGGACACACATTGGGAGAACTGGAAAGGGCCAGGTACTGACGTTCCATACAGATAAATACACATAAATTGAATTCCTATTGTGTTTCAATGGGAAATTAACCATGACTAAGGTGTGGTGGTTGAACGATAGACTATCATGAAGTGAAAGTGAATTTTATTAAGAGAGTTTAGTGAAAGAAGTTCAGAATAGCTATAACAGTGCTTGAAAAACTAGGTTCATCTCCAAGAGCAATTAGAGTCATAAATTTAGTTGCTGTGGAAATGAGTCATCCTTTGGTGTCAAAGGACAAAAACACTCTAAAACAAGTTTAAGTGAACTAGAGTTTTAGTCAAAAGCTTATGATGAACATCATAACCTCTTATTACAGAAACTATAACAAGTGATCGAGGGGACTAGAAGTTCTGAAATGTCCGTTGATAATCTCATCACATAAATGTCTACATATTTTGACATTTTCCATATATCTTCTCCTGACAAGGTTGTCTCTATAGTGGATAATATTTAAAACATTAAAATTTCTTTCTTTGAGATAGATGAGATTCCTGATTGGTAGGATTTTACAAATTGATCCAAATAAAAAGCTATGAAACATCTTGTCACCTACTTAAAAGATTATAAAATATCTTCAAAGTGTTCTTTACTGACAGTTGTGTCATAAAGGGTGTAATGCTGAAATTCTTAGTGATAGTTTCAAATTAAAGAAAGAATCAGAGGGGATTAATGCTCTCTCTTCAGAATGTATGAGATACCAAAATACACTGTGGGTTTAACATAGTTTTCAAAAAGACTCTAAGCTTCTAAATTGAGAAAGAGATAAGAAAAGAAGCCTAAATGCATATATTTAATATTATTAAGCTTTTGGATTGCTTTATTTTAAGGAGGCTATACAAAAATACTAGAGAATATAGGGATGGGCTAGAGTGAATGTGTATTTTTCAGTGCATCACCTACATCAAAGCCATTCTAAGAAAACAGGAAATAGATTTCTAGTTATAGTTGAGTGTATTTTTAGGAGTGGTTTTCAAAACTTGAAAGAGACTTCAAAGAAATGTAAATATCGTGCTCTATACTCTCTCATTCCCCCTAAGGTCAGTTTCTTGGCAGTATTCTTTTCAGTCAAGATAGTTGTCTTTGCCAGTACCAATCCACTGGGAGACAATTTTGTGTTGGGCAGCTGCCTTTTCAATGAGAAATGTGTCTTTTCTGCAATATATTTTGCATCTTTTCATGTCTGAGAAATCAGTCATCCAGTCGTTGCTCCATATGCTATCCCATATGCTAATTTGACAGGAAGCTGCATTGCAGGCAAGTTTGTTTCTCCAGGATATCACTCCATGAGTGTAGTCAGGACAGTTGGAGCCACGTTAACAAGGGGATCAGTTCCACACCCGTGAAATGATGCCCACTAGCCATTCATACATCCTCATAAGCGGTGAGATGAATTCGGGATGGTCAGAGTCTTATCTCAAGTGTGATTCCTGAAAGCAAGTAATATGCTCTAGTGATAGATGCAATATTCACTTTCACAAAAATTCTTTGTTTGAATTTCTAATTTCAAAAGGCTTCCCTGATAAGGGTGGATAAGCCATTTACAGCTTTTAAATTTGATAATGACTTTATCCAAACTCTACTTGTTAGGTAAAATTGAGATGTCACTGTGGAGTTGCTCTTTTTGCAAAAGAACAGACAATAATATTTTTTAATGAAAAATAAATGGAAATACATTTCAAAAATGTTTTGAGAAATTGTACTATTTTATCTTTACCAAATTACTGTGGTGGTGCAGCTACCTTGGGACAATAATGGATGATATTAAAGGAGATTTAGAGAAGCAAATAGGGGGGAAAAATCAAATGCATATATTCCCTCTTTTCCTGCCCTGAAGAGTCATTAAAACAACTAAAAACAGAATGGAGTTTTGAGAACAGGGACTGGTGGAGAGAGCTCATAGCCCAGACTCTAAAAGTAATTGGCTCCAATGAAAACAAAATAGCTATCATTGTTTTACTCCCTGGTGAGAGCTTGAGACAAATTGACCTATAACGTTAGAAACAAAAACAATAATTGGTAGCTTTTCCTTTTCACTGTGGGAATCTGGGAGCATGGGCTACATTTGATTCCGTGGGATACTAAGAGAAGGGTGAAGATTGTGGCCATTACATCTTAATTATCTTAAGAGATTTCTGTTATAATGCATGTTCTTGAGCACCCGACCTCAGACATACCTCTACTTGCTCACCGTGGCAATCAGTCATTTTGTTACATGCATTGAAAGTCATGTGTACGGTACACATAGTAGAGGCAGTGATGATGAGGATAATGATAATGAGTGTGGTTTCCTTAAGTTGGAATAGGGGGGAAAGTTGGCTAGGAAGGGGACCACTGGTTTTGTTGTACAAGTACATGTTTCTACTTCAGGGACTACTCAAGTCTCATAGATTCTGAAATTCAATTTTTCTGAGCTCTGTCAGGGCTTATAGGCTCTGTGGATTCAATGCTGACTAAACTCTCAAGGGACTGGTGATAAACGGCAGTGTCAATTTATTTACAGAGGAATATCTGTCTGGCCTTCAGTGGCTTCTCCAGTTTGTCCAGTGGGAATATTAGCAATCCTCACTGGGAAAATGTTTACCAGAATTAAACAAGACTGCTCAATAATTTGGCCACCTAAGAGGGAGGAACTGCCGACTCAGAATACTTTTAACCCATTAAAATAAGTCAATGTCAACATCATGAATAACATAGTTGAAACCTTTTAAATAAAATGCTGGGAAACAGAGGTATTTGGATTTGCAAGCTCTCCTATCTTTCTTATTGTCGTCGGTCCTTCTCAGCTCCTATTTGGTCCATTTGCTCCTGTATATTGGATAATGCCTCATTCTTTCAAAGTCCTCTTTCCTTAACCTGTCCTGTGTCTTGTAGCCCCTGACACCATCATACCTACGCCCTTCACCCCAGATTCCTCAGGGTCTGTATCTAAGTGTCAGAACAGAAAGAGAGCACTGGCTTAATAAATTGCGAGGTTTCCTGTACTAGTAACAGCTCAATCTACTTCAGATTATATTTGAAGAAATGGCTGCATTCAGAGGATGAAATTTAAGATCCTTCATGTGAAACTTCTCATGTTTAGGAAATGGGAGACTTTGCTCAGCAATACCACACAGTAATGTAAATATATAATTTCTGGAAAAAAAGAAAATTGATCATTCTCTGCTACTCTGTGTGGGACAAACTGTAATTTGAGTATTTCGCTCATTTCCAGCAGTCCCACTCATTCATGCATTTATTTATCCCAGCATTAAATATATAGTATATTCCAGTCAAAACATCAGCTTTAGGTGATGAAAAAAACAAAACAAAACTGTTTTTGCCAAAGATCTCACGTTATGAGGAAGAAAGAGGAAAATGATATTAATAATTACAACAATAACTGATAATAATATCTACTATTCATTTATTGGTACCTACTGTACATCATGACCTGCCTCCATTCTTTCTATAACTCATTTATGCCTCATATTACCACATACTGTTATTCCTACCATATAATATTAAGTATTATTGTCTCCATTTTATAAATGAATCAGAAAAGTTAAGGAAACTTCCCAAGGTCACATGGCCATTAAGTGACAAAACTTGGATGTTAATTCCTACCTCTCTGACTCTAAAGCCTGTAGCCTTATTCACAATGGTAGACTTTTAGAAAAAATATATATAAATAATGCAGTGCTCTGTAAAATATATTAGAAAATGTACTTTGCAAGAAAAGGAGTGGGTGGTAAGAGGTTCTGTTCAGGGAATTTTTCAAACTGGAGGGATGACAGGAATGGAATCTTTGAAGTGCCTTGGGCCATGAGATGAGACAGGGAAAAGAAAAGCACAGAGAGAGTCCAGCCCTGTAAGACAACCACAAATATAATTCTGGATTGATGAACTTTAAGGGAAATAAAACAGAAACTGGAGAGTTAGGCAAAAACCAGATTCAACAGCTTTGTAGGTTTATGTAAGAGGTTTAAACTTTTTTAGCAGTGAGGGGTCACTAAAGAATTTTAAAGCAGGAGAGACACACATTATGTGTCTGAATATAGGTCAACACTTAAAATAAGATTATCCTTCACTTATCCAGTTGGAAAATGCATAAAAACACAAACTATTTTTTTTAAATAATGTTTTTCCCATTCTTGGTGAAGTAGGTATATTTTGATTTAGGTACACACTTATACACTATATTATATTAAATAAAACATTAATTTAGAATTATTGCTTTATTCCACCTATCATTTAGCAGCTCTCTATTCAGTATCTATGGCATTAATATCATTCGACTTCTTGACGTGCTTTCTGAGTTGGCTGACTTACTTTTCCAGGGCATATCACTTCACTTCTATACAAGTTGTTTGAGATATAACATATTATGAGTCCATATTTCAAGCTGTCATTGGAAATTATATTCCAAGCTGCCAGAATCCTTTTTCTTAAAAGAAATCATCTTATAGGATATGACTGGAAATCCAACTCAGTGTGTCTCCAGAATTTACACACTTAATGATTGTTTTATGAATGACCATAAACTGGCTTGTGTATAATGGCATAGAACCCTTGTCACTGTTAGCTCAAAACCTCAGGAAATATTATTAAATCTACCTTTTATTGAGAGTACTTATTGTGTGCTCTACATTTTAAAGATCCCTGTGTACCATTTCTTATGGTTAAAGCCAAGTCATCTTAAATTTGAAATATGTCTACCATGGGCTCTGACATATAGAATATACTCCTTGAATCTTTTTTGATTGAACACATGATCATAACAGATATAGTTACTGGTCAGAGCTATTTCTTAAAATATTAATTTATATTTAATTGTGTGCTTTTGTACTCACTTGTCATCGTGTACTGTTGCAAGCTAGTAGGAAGCACTATATGAGACTCACACTTTTAGTTCTGGCAAAACTTAGTTTTGTTAAGTTTTGTCAGTTTAGAACTTGGATCATCTAGTGGGTATGCAATGGTATTCTTCATTGTTTTAATACATTATTCCCTGCTTCTAGTAATACTAGGCATATTTTTTCTGTGTTTATTGGCAACCTAGATTTGCTTTTTCTCTATTTCTTGTTCATATTGTACACTCATTTTTTTTGTTTAGTTTTTTTTATTTTATCATTTATTTGTAATAATATTTCATATATTTTGAACTTAGATTCTTTTCTAGTTATATGTTTGACATCGTTCATCCCAGGCTGGGGCTTCTCTTTTAATTCTGTTCCCCATGTCTTTTGTTGAAGATTCAGCGCAGCCAAATATGTAGAACGTTATCCTTGTAGAACCATCAGCATTTCCATTAACTGGCCAATTGCTAGAATTTTACCATATGGTTATGTAGGGATAGACAACAGAGTGAAAAATGTACCATCAAGTGTATTATAGATTGAATGATGAAGAATTCCATGTAAAAGTGATTAAAAGGAGAAAAATATATACTTTAATGGGAATCACAGGAGGACTTAAATGGTTTTAAGAAAATGGGCTATGCAAATACATGGTATTGTTAAACAGAGGATAAAAAATGTAATATGTAGTTCTGCGTGCACACATTAGCATACCTTTTGCGTTTTATATATTGGGTATTGGGGTTTGGGTTTAAATGTCTGATATTTTCTTTGATGCTCTTTGACATTTTTTATACATATAGAATTCCTTTTTTTTTTTAACAGAACAAGCTTGGATTGTGAAATGTCACTTGCTGTTACTTTCTTGAAATACATGACTGAATATAGACTGCATCACTGTGGTGGTATATGTAACACTGCAGTGGATACTTACAAAATATATTGCATTGAGAGCTAACTAATTTTCCTGGTATTTACGTAAAAGTGATGGCTTTTACTAAAATTCACTTTTTATACAGGGCAAAATCAAAGAACAGAGAGTCTGCACTGCCAGCAGGTGAAAGTGAATCTGAAAAAGACAGTTACAATTGTTACGTCAAATGAGATGGTTTTGCTCATCCACCACTAGTCCAATAATGGTCTTTTACCTATATTACAGGATTGATAAGGCCTTTACATGATTTACTTCTGATTTTCAAAGCTTTGTGCAATTGGCTGAATAATAACCATTACCCCCATTTTAGAGATGTGAAAAACTGAGGCTCAAAAGTTATTGACTTGGTCACAGTTAAGGCCCAGTTAGCTTTCAGTTGGGGTATTCAGAGTTAGCACTTAGGCATTTGGAATTTTGGTCTAGGTTTGTTTTTGTTTTGTTTTGTTCTTCGCTTTACTTAAGTAGGTCCTTAATCTATATGTTGGGCCTCTGACGCTCTCAACTGGGCTCATCCATATAAATATATTTAACACACTAGCCTAATATAGATGCTATCACTGATTGGTGGGAAACTGCATGGTGATTTGAAAACATGCACAAATTATTTGACACTATTCCTATCAAAATATGAAATCCAATTCCTGTCTACTTGCATATGGGCCAGTCTTAGTTAATCACTTCTGACTAATAGAATGTGGCAGAAGTGATGCTGCATGATTTTCAGGCTAGATCACAAAGGCGATACAGCCTCCTCTTGGCTCTCTCTCTCTCAGGACACTTGCTCTTAGAACCCTTTCACTGTGCTGTGAAGAAGCCAAGCAGTGACGTGGAATGGCCATGTGTGGGAGTTCTGGCCCTGGCCCAGCAGAGGTCCAAGGCAACAGCCAGCATCAAATGCCAGGCAGGTGTGTATGGGAATCTTTAAATGACTGCAACTGCTCAAGCTTCAAGTCTCTCTAGCTGATGCTAGAACACAGATAGGACGTCCTTCCCTAACCCAGTGCTGATCACAGGTTAGTGGACTAAACGTTGTCATTGTTCTAGGCCATTAAGCTTTGGTGAGGTTTGGATATAGTGACTATAATGAACAGATAGATTCACTTGCACATCTTTATTTAACATCCCCTGTGTGCTGATACTGTGCTTGGTACTAGAGATAAAAGGGGGAAGCTAAGAAGGAAGGGAACCAACCTTTTCAGGCTCTCTACTATAATCTAGGTGCTGTGATTTGTGGAGCCTGAGATAAGGTATCCCAAATTGTTCTCAAAATAACTAGTAAACAAGGTATTATCATCATCTTCATTTGGCAGAAGACAAACTGAGGAGAGACAAAGTTAAGAGGCTTGCTTTGGCTCACACCATTGGTAAACACAGTAGAACTAAGATACTAACCTAATTTTTAGGACTTGAAGTTCACACTTGTTATTTTTCTCTGTCAAAGGGAAATTAGGATATGTTTGCTAAATCTGAGGATCCTAGGTTTGGGATAAGTTTATAATGAATTACTAATCAATGCAATTGCTGTAATAGAGGTATAAATGAGCACAGTGCTTCAGGAACATAGATTGTAGAATGATTCTATGTTCTCACGTGTCTTCCACAACAAATGAAGATTTCCTCATATTTTTGCATAAGAGTTAATACAAAAATTAATAGTCACTTGAGTCTTAAATTTATTGGGGGTGACATTGATTAGAAAAATTATGTAGGTTTCAAGTGTGCCATTCTATAATACATCATCTATATAGTGCATTGTGTGTTCATCAACATATATTTGACTCCCTTTACCCTCTTCTACCACTCTCCTACTCCTTTACCCTCTGGTAACCACTAATATGTTGTCTATGTGTAAGAATTTTTGTTTCTTTATTTGTCTTGTTCATTTGTTGCTTTCAGTTTCATATCCCACATATGAGTGAAATCATACGGTTCTCAACTTTTTCTATTTGACTTATTTTGCTCTGATAAGGACTAACATCCAAAATATATAAAGAACTCATACAACCCAACAACAACAAAAATCAAACAATCCAATTAAAAAATGGGCAGAGGAGAGGCCAGCTGAGTGGCTCAGTTGGTTAAGAGTTCGCTCAAGAGTGTGAGCTCTGAGCAACAGGGTCACTGGTTCGATTCATGGCCCGAGATGAGCTGCTGCTGAGCTGCCAACAGGTGGCAGGATGGCTCAACTAAAAAAAACAATAATAATAAAAATAAATAAATAATAAATAAATAAATAAATAGGCAGAGGACCTAAACAGACATGTCTCCCAAGAAGACTTACAAATGGTCAACAGGTATTTGAAAAGGTGCTCAACTTCACTAGCTATTAGAAAAATGCAAATCAAAACCACAATGAGATACCATCACATACTTGTTAGAATGGCTGTCATCAACAAGACAATAACAAGTGTTGGAGAGGTTGGGGAGAAAAAGGAATCCTCCTCATACATTGATGGTGGGAATGTAAATTGGTACAGCCACTTATGAAAAACAGTATGGAATTTCCTCAAAAAATTAAGAATAAAATTGTCATATGACCCAACAATACCTCTTCTGGGTATCTACCCCAAAAATATGAAAACATTTATCCGTAAAGATAAATTTTCATTGAAACATTATTCACAATGGCTAAGACATGGAAACTAAAGTATCTTTCAAAAGATGATTGGATAAAGAAGATATGGTATATAGACACAGTGGAATACCACTGGGCCATAAGAAAAGATGAAATACTGCCATTTGCAACAACATGGATGGATCTTGAGATTATCATGGTTTCTTAATTTTAATCAGGCATTCTTAGAAGAGGTTAAAAACTTGCTTTTTGAAAAATGAATGCTGTTTCAATTTTACTCCTGTATATACCTTACTTTTCATGTATAATGTAAACATTTCTTTCTTTCCTTCCTTCCTTCCTTCCTTCCTTCCTTCCTTCCTTCCTTCCTTCCACCATTCTAATCATTCTTAAGTATACAAATCCTTGTCATTAAGTATATTCACAATGTTGTGTAACTTGACACTATAAATTTCCAGAAGTTTCTCATCACCCCAAACAGATACTCTGCATTCACTAAATAATAACTTGATTTTTTCTATTAAATTGTCAAAAATGCTAATACAAATATGAGGCGCTTTGAAAGTTGTTTACATTAAAATAAAATCAGAAAATAAATATTTAATCACATAGAATAGTTTTCATTTGGCAAGTTTTAGAATTGAACAGATGTATTCTGGTAGGTAATATGGTAAAGCTTTATCCCAATCTTACTTTTCTTATGTAGATTATTTGTTAAGTACTTTTTCTTAATAGCAGAAAGTTGGTTCTATTCCTTAGCTATGGATTTTGCATTGTTGGTACCAATTACCACTGCAATGGTAACACTGCAGTCCTAGGTGGCCTAATCAACACGGTTCTTTTGCCTGTCAAGTAGATATTTATTTCAACTGACCTTTCAACAATAGCCTTTACAAGATAGATTGTAGCAAGTGGATATTCTCACTCAAGATGACACAAATGCAGAATCACAAGGACATTTAAATTATTTTCTAACAGGAAGGATAAGTCTTTCTCCAGTCAAGATGTGATTTAGAAAGATATTTACTCTGCCCAGCCGGGCTGAATGATGCATATGATGATGCTTGAATCATATCCACTATTGTACAAGGACATTGCATTAAAAACAAAAAAAACAATCTGTAAAGAGCTATTTTTCCAAAGTAAGTTAACTATGTATTTACCTAAGGCCAAATACATGTAATAAGGAATTTCAGAAACTTTCTTTTCATGAAAAGTTTATTTTTCCTGAGTCTTATTTGGAATATACATAGACACACACTACTGTAGCTACTCTGAACTTCAATAACTGAGAATGATTTTATGTCAGTACAATAAGTGATTGACTATTTCAAGGGAGCTAATGACAAGTGAGACCACTTTACTACTAAAAGTGATTAATTTGCATGAAGATATCTAATATTCTCTCTTCATTTCATTATTCTTTTCTCAGTGAAAAAACAAAATTCTCATTCCTTGCTATTAAAAAAATCACAAGTTACACTCAAGGTAAATGATTAAGGACAATTACGTGAAAAATATCTTCATATAAGCCTAAATAAATTGAATTACTCATTGATGAAAATATAGTATACATGTATGTTATATTGGCAATTATTTATCTACATATTTTGTGTATATAATTAGTAATGCATATGCATGTAAATAAATAAAACATTATATACTATCTAGAATGGAAGTTTTTGTGATTCTGTGAATTTTGTATTTGTAATTCTAGGATAAATGCTTCCTATAAGTTGTATTTTCAAATTTCTAAATTTAGTCTTCTCTTAGAACCAGTGTTGTAATGGGTGTTTCCATGAGTGCTTGGAAACAGGAGCTACATGGTAACATCTAACCTGTTGGTAGTGTAGCACTCTATAATATATACTAAATATATTTTATGGATGTTATATAATTTATAATGTACCCTTATCTACTTCAATTGAATTCGACACTTTGAATATGAATGCCATTAATTAAAAATAAAATACAGTTGACTTTAATTTAGTTCTCTCAGTTTTATATTTTGAAGACCTCAAAACAACTCTTTACTTTTGCAGCTCAACACATTAACATCTATTGCGGTTGAATGAGTACATTTCAATGAGAAACCAATGAATTATGGAGCCTTTTCAATGGTGACTTACAATTAGCAATAATTCATGAAATTTATATTCTTCACAATCTGTTTCTCTCCTGTAACATGGAGATTGGTTGACATCTGCTTAATCTTTTGTAAATATTTGCAAGTCTGAATTATTGATATGGATTTTGATGCTGCTTAAGAAGGAGAAAAAGGCCTCAAATAGGAGGGGACATACTTAAATGACAAGTAAAGAGGGAAATAGGTAAAAAAATAAAGAGGAAAAATAGGTCATCCTGTCTTTAGAGTATAACAAGCCTTTTGGAACCAAATAAACTATTAGAGAACAAAAACACTACATTTAGCAATTTTTCAAATTATGCAATCTGTAACATCATATAAGTCTCTGATGCACAATCCTTCAGTGAAGTTAATGGCATATTTTGAATTAATAGTTGAGAAAATTTGTGTACATTTTGACTGAAGTCAAATTTAGTTTGTATAATGCAAATATTTTTAATGAGGAGGAATTTTGTTTCCTGTTTTGTGAGTCGCCCAATCACACTGATCACCACCCAAACTCTACTGATCATTTCCTCCTGGCGCCAATATCCAGTAATACATCTATTTATTATTACTTGTACCAGACTATAAATACAATTACATTTTCACATACCTTAGTTTTCACTAAAAATACCTTAAAGGCACAGATTGTGTTCATCATTTTATATAATACAATGCCTATTTTCTTCAGCTTCTGTTAACTGCAAAACTTCCTGCCCCTTCTTCAATTGGTTAAAAAAAAAAAGTCAGATCATGTTTTTCTTCTGCTCAAACGCCTTTCAATGGCTCCTCCTCTCCTTAAGACTAAAAGCCACAGTCCTTATCATGACCTCAAAGAACCCTTTTTAATTTTGCTCTGGTGTTTCTGTGCTCTCATGAGCTATATCCCCCTCACTCACTTTGTTCTAGCCACACTAGTCTTCTGTTTCTTGAATAAGCCAAGCGCACTCCCACCTCTCAGTTTTTGCATGCATTGATCTTCCCAGAATGCTCTTTGCCAGCCACTCATAGGGTTAATTCCTTACTTCAAGACTTTGCTCAGATGTCACATTTTCAGGGAGATTTCTCTTGACAACTTCATGGAATTGCAATTCTACTTCCCTCTCACCCTTGCTGTTTCTCCCCTCCCCTTACTGGTAATTCATTCCCCCATAGTATTTTTCATCTTCCAATAATTATATAATTGACATATGCTTGTTATTTTACTGTCTGTCTCCCCTACTAGGACCCAGGCTCTACCAGTGCAGGGCTTTTTTTCTTTATCTTTTTGATTTGTTTGTTTCCTGACATATCACCAGCCCTGGGTATATGTTGGTTTTTTCCATAAAGGTTTGTTCACTCTCTGGCCAACAGAATAAATGAATAGAAGATGCCAAATAATGGTCTTAAATCAATGAAAGAATTATAAGTGCTAGAAGTGAAGAATTCTAAGAAATACTTATATATTGGGTTGTCGGAAAAGTCATGAAGCATTTTTGCAACGAAAAACATAGAAAAAATACGTCATGACTTTTCTGACAACCCAATACTTTATTAATATATCAATAATAGTAGTATAAAAACTCTAATCTCACATAATCATCTTAATGTTTGTTTATTTTGCATAATATATCTTTACCCTAATTTGTAAAATGTACTTCTATACACTAAAAAATATTCTGTCATATGTGTTGTTTCTTCTCAAGGACAATGCAACATCTCATAGGAAAACTCAGGCCCCCAATGTAATATTGTTTTTGCCACATCAGAAAATTGTAGGAAAATAAATAACTCCTGTTTCATCATTATGATAGCTAATGGCTTCAGGGATGACCTGGAAGCAGACAATATGGTCCAAACACTGTCTCCATCTGTGTCTCTCCTGTCAAGGGAAATCGGTTTACATCATTTCTTATTTCTTTCTTGGTCAAAATGACAAGTAGCCCATGCAGTGTTCAGTCTCAGGCTTCAGTGACGGGTGGAAGATGATGATGGGCTGTGAATTGGTAAGTGAATCTGACTTTTCCTCAGAACCACCAAACTCACAGAGCTACGCTGTATCCATCAATTGTGCTGTGTGTTTTTGTGTCTGTGCACAGAAACACGTGTGTGATTTCCTCTGGAAACCTGTCAGGATAACTTGAAATGTGGTTTTCGTCATGATTCAGAAATGGTTTGGAAAACAGGAAGACAGACATGATGGATTCACAGGTTGTCATAAAGACATTCTATCATGAAAGACCCAATCGGTTTTTTTGTACAGCAGATGATTGTCCCAAGAAAACTGTACATAATGGCAAATCTTACACAATTTGTGTTTTATTCTTTGCCTCAGTGTACAATTTCAGAGGAACTCAATGCTCTGGTTCTGAAGTTTGATAGTAGCCTAAACTACCTTTAAATAAAATCATCATTATTACTAGTCTCACCAGCAGCAGAAATAGCTATTTAAATCCTCAGCTGTGCAAGGTGCTGTGAATGCTTCAGTAAGGTGTGTGTATCTGAAATCTTAAAAAGCTACAATAAGACAAATAGACAAAATGGTACCTGCAATAATAAAAAAAAATAATGGTGTAAATCTTTACTTATGGCTTGCTGGAAAGGCAGAGTTAAGATTAAATTGTAAAACATCTTTACTTTGTGTAGTAAAGTGCATGGGGTTGGTCAAAACTGAAATCATAATAAACTCAAAAGTATCTAATAATGCCCAACATGGCTAGTAACTCCCATTCATTCACATTGTCTTGCTGAAACATGATGCAAATTTGACCTGACTTCAACAGAGAAAAGCAAGAACCATGATAGAAAGAGAAAAATAAAGTTAAGACAGTCTATTATAAGAAATGATATTTATAGAGTCTACAGTCTTCATTTCAATGCAGAAAAACAGTAGCAAACATGTTTATAAAAATGAACAGTTTAGAGGTACTGTACCAGGAAATGACAATCACACACAGTGATCGTTGTTAAATAATTTGACATGGCTTTTATTCAAATGACTTGCTAGACTAGTAGCCAAGTGGAGAAAGAGTGCAGGCTTTATATAATCTATTGAGATGCCTCAGTTCCATATTATGTATCATATTAAGAGAAAGAAATGATGCTAATCAGATTTTACTCTTAGAAGGAAACTTCTGAAATAATCTTCACCAGGAGTTCCTATCCTATGGGCCTGGGATGCCACAATGACCTTGAATGGTCACCATAAAGCTGAGAAGCCATATTACAACAAACACTGTCTGTGGAAGGAATAGCTTTTGATATAGCATCTATAACCTGTTTTGACAATTCCTAATTTAAGTATGGGAAATACAGGCATGAAGTGTTTAAATAGTCACACCTCTAGTCAGCAACAGAGTACTTTTCAAATATCCATTAAAGCAAGTATCCTCAGAGGAGCACACACACTGTTGGATCTTTTAGTGAATGGTGAAGTTGCTTTTCAATTATCTGTGTGACCCATTGTCTTGGTCAGCCCAGGGCTGCCATAACAAAAGACCATACACTGAGTGGCTTCCACAAGAGAAATGGATTTTCTCACAGTCCTGGAGGTTGGAAGTCTGAGATATGGGTGCCATCATGGTTGGTTCTGGTGAGAGATCTCTTTCTTCCTGGTTTAGACCGAGCCTTTCTCACTGCTTTCCTCACATGGTGGAGGGAGAGAGAGATCTCTCTTCCCCTTCTTAGAAGGCCAGAGTCCTGTTGGATGAGCGACCCACCCTTCTAACCTCATTGGACCATAATTAGCTCCTAAAGATCCTACATACAGATACAGTACATTGCAGGTTATTGATGAGACAAGTGAAGAGTTAACAGGAGTGGGCTTATCAGCTGGCAGGATGGGACAGGCAAAGAGTTAACAGGGGCGAGCTTGTGGGCTAACAGGAAGGAGCCTAACATTAACCGCTTCACTCTAACTCCCTGGGTCAGCACTGCACCTACAAGCTGACAAGCACTTTACATCCATCATAGGTGGGAACAAAATAGTTCCCAATTGCAACAGCAATACCCTGCAAACTGACATGCATCATAGATGGTAACAGGAGAGTTTCCAGGGAAAACAATTGTAATGGCAGACCCCCTGCAAGCTGACAACCCCCCTACATACTGCATAGAAAAATATAAAACCCCGGCACTCCTTCTCATGGATGCACCTGTCCCCCATCGGACCCTGTGCTGCCTAAACTCCATTTGGCAGTATCTCTCTCTAACCCCTCTGTCTCCGCAGCTCTCAGACTGCCTTGGCAAAACTTCTGCCAGTTCCAAACAGAACTAATCCTC
>NW_017731462.1:1105261-1116404 GCF_001890085.2 Hipposideros armiger | reverse complement strand
TCTCTCTCTCTCTCTCTCTCTCTCTCTCTCTCTCTCTCTCTCTCTCTCTCTCTCTCTCTTTGACTTTCAATAAATCTTTTCTTACTCTTATAGAGTCTCATAAATTTTTTACATTCTGTGAACAACCAGGGGTTAATTCTATGCCAAGACAGTTATGGCTTCAATATATGAACTGAGGCAGGGGGCACGATTCAGTCCACAGCACCCCTTAACTTCTAAAATTTGATTACATTATGTTTTGTGCAAATTTAGTCAAAACTCCATGTTACCAAGTCTAATACAGGCACTTCGGTTAAATTTATATTTTCTTTCAGAGATTAAACTCAAATTTATCATGAACTATATTGTCATGAAAAGGGTGAAGACCTCAGGCATTTTGTCCTAGGTGTGGTCATGGTTCTTATTTATAGCCACTGCTTAAAACGTGGAAGGCTACAATTCAAGAATTTGTTTGGTAGCTGCAAATATAATATAGCTTTGTACAAAGTCTTTGACTTGGTCTTTATTTTTAGAGATGGTAGTTTTCCACAGATATGGTGGCAGTGCATTCTGATTCTCTTGGTTAACAATGAACACAAATAACAAAATATTAATATTGAGACAGGAAATGCAATTACTTTCCCATCTTGAATTAATACTACTAGCATTCATGAATCACATCCCTGAACCTATATTTTGTAATGTTCTTTCTGCTAAATAAAAAATTGAGAGTAAATTTGGTACTCTTGCTTTATAGAAATGGCAAGAATTCTAATATATGGATTTCATTAGATGTGCATTCAGAATTCCTTTTATGCTGAAACAATTGCTGGAAAACATGTGCTCTGCTATTTGTCAGTATAACTGAAACTATATATGGAAAAACTATAAGAGAATGTAAGTTTTACTTATTTAATATGTTCTTATAAGGGTAATATGGATATACCATGATTGTGCTTGGGACATTTTTGAATATTACAGAAACAAATTGAAATTTAGTAGGATAAGGGCATTTCATTGTTATCCTTAATAAAAACAATAATAATTATTGTAGTGATACTAAATGGATAGTAGGATTAAAGACAGGATGAGTAAGCTACTTAATGACTGTTTAAAGTTTCTGTTAATGTTCACTCAAATATAACTCAAAATCCAGTAAGCCAAGATACAGTAGCTAGGTTACCTATGATATACAAGGAACAATAGACATTGTTTTCCATTCATCTGGCTTTGGCTTGTGATCAAAGGCACCCTTGAAAAAAACAAGTTAAAGTGCAAGGAATCTCCAAACCTTTCAAAGATTATGTTTGTCTATCAAGGAACAGAATGGTGCTGTCATAGGTTTGTCAAAATGAATACAGAGATACCATTACTCTCTCTGTCTTCACGGTGCGTTTTGACTGCCCGTCAGTGGAAATAATTTCCTATTTCCAGATACTTAACGTTCCTTGTATGCTTTCTTTACAGGTGATGTCTGGCATAGAATATGTTTATAGAAATAGACTTGTCAGTGCTTACTTATTACTCTCTAGAAATGGAAATGTTTCTGAAAGCTCGCTTTTTTCCATTCATCCTGAAACTATCATAGAATTCTCAATTTAAATTTTTAAAAAATATTTTCAAAATTGACAATGTGAACATTTTAAAAAATGAGATATGTATTATGAAATTCACCAATAAAGTGTGTTTTTTGGTGAAATGCATAAAACAATTAAACAGACCCAAAAAGAGCCATTAAAAATGTAAAAAAGCTTTTCTAATCAATTTCCAATAAAGCAGCTTATGGTTATATTTTTAAATTGTGAATATATATTTTGAAAAAAAATTTCCTGCATATGTGTTGTTATTGAGTTGAGTAGTTTGCTGTCATGTATTCAATAATTTTTTTTCCTTTTTTTTTTGGTGCATTAATATTTTTGATCAACCCAACTCAGCAATGCTCACTTAACTTCTTATGGCAACATTTAGCAGTATCACACAAGCTTCTTTTTCTTAAGTAATTTCTGTATCATTTTCAACTTTAAAAAAAAACCTTATGTTAGTCTTGAGAGTAAATTGATTGACTGTCCAATTAATTTTTTTTCTTTCTCTGATAAATATTACTTTTCTTAATTTTGAGTCAATTCAGATATGAGCACAGTTGCTCCACTGGTCACATGAACACACCATATTCATTCTTCAAATACCCAGCATGGGCTCAGTCATCAGTTTAAGGGAAACAGCAGGTGGCAGTGGATATATGCCTTTATATTAGCACAAGAGGTCTTAAGTGATTTTGAGAAGTATTATAAGTTCAGGAAAGTCTGTAGGCATTGTTCAGATGTAACTTTATGTTCCATTTATATTGATACTTTCAAAAAATCTCTTTCAATGAAGTTTTTATTTTTATTTATTGTTTTTATATTTTGCTTTATTTAAAAATATTTTTAATAAATAAATAAATATATATATATATATATATATTAATATTTTAACAGGCTTGTTTAAAAATATACCCAACTTCCACTTCTGACTCAGAGGAAGTAACAGGGACCAGATATACTCTTATCTGAAACAACCAAAAACAAAATATATGAAACCAGAAAGAATAAATATCAATTGTATTCCAATTTCACTGGGAAACAAAGTACAGAGATCCCAGAGAGCTAAGAAAACAGGTGAGCTCTATCACTGCCCAATTTTACTGTCTTGTGTGCATTTTCAGGTTGTTACTCAGGAATGAGGAACCCCAGTAGAGCCTAGCAGACACCCGGCTTGATGACAGAGCTGAGTATTTAAAAAGACCAAGGCGACTAGAGCTCTCCAGATAGTGTGCCAGAGAAAAGAGACACAAAGGAAAAGAAAACACTGGAGATATGCAGAAGGTCTTTCTTGATTATTCAGCTAAATGCTGATTAATGAATGTGCATGAGGAAACTACTGTGCTAGGCAGGTAAGAACCAGCTGAAAAGATTGCAACTGACAGTGTCCCCAGGCACACAGGGCCAGCAATAACGCCTGTTTCCATCAGACTGAATAACTTCACAATTCATAGGGAATTGGGGAGAGTCCTCAGGATAATTAATCCTAGACTAAAAGCTACTCTGTCTCATCTAAAAACCTAAAAGCAAGATCCTAAAGAAGCACACTCTTAACAAGTAAATTAACTGCATACCAGAGGAAAAAAAAATCAAGTATATTTATACGAATAAAAAATATCACGTGATAAAGATAAAATTTACAATGTTTAGCACCTAATCATAAATGATCTGGTATGCAAAGGAGTAGGAAAATACTATCCATAATGAGAGGAATCAATTAAAACTGCCTCAGAACTGACACAGGTGTTAGGATTAGCTGACAAAATATTATATCAGCTATTATATTAATTTTCCATATTTTTAGAAAGTTAAGTGAAGACACAAAAGTAATAAAAATACCCAAACTTCTAGACATGAAAACTATCATGTGTTACATGAAAAATACATGGCTTGAGTTTTCAAGTAGAACAGATACAACAGAAAAAATGAGTAGTGAGCTTGAAGACATACCAATAGAACTCATCAAAATCCAAACACAGAGGAAAAAAAAAAAAAAGGATAAAGCAGCCATGAGCTATGGATGACTTCAAATGGCCCAAAATGTATACAATTGGAGTCCTTGATGGGAGTAGAGGTGGAGGAACAGACAAAGTATTTGAACAAATATTAGCTGATCACTTTCCAAATTTGATGAAAACTATAAACCCACAGATCCAAAAAACTAACAAGACTTATAAAACTAATGTAATGACAGTGTGGTATTGCCATAAAGATAGACAATTAGATAAATGAAATAGACTAGAGGTGAAGATTACAACATGTTATGAGAACACTTTTGGAAGTGATGCTACATTCATTATCTTTATTTATAACCTGAGTGTATACAAGAACTTCATAGCTAAATGCATTTATCAAAATGTGTCACAATTCACACTTTTATTATATACAGTTCATTTTACGTCAGATCTCAATCAAGCTGTTAAAATGAGGCATTTAGTAAAGTGCAAAATACTCTCAATATAAGATCAAATGATTCCAGGTATAAGGAAAACACTCCCAGCTGCTTTATAATTTAGCTCTCAAGACAGAAAATTACTTAGAAAATAACTTCATATCTAAATTAGGCTAGATTTGAGGCATGCAAAGTGGCCTATTCTTGCTTTTTAAGTAATGTACCATCAGTAAAGAAGTATTTATTGAAACATCCACATTATACAATATATTGCAATACGCAATGGGAATTGGAGTACACAAAAAAGATGAGATGTGCTCACTGCCTTTCAGTAAGCAATAATTTAATTGGGAGCTTTTTATTACATGCATTATTATTATTACTGTCAACTGGAAAACAATATTTACTAGGTGTTTCATTATCAAAAGGATTTACTCCGGGCTGGGGGTGGAGGATGGGGAAGGGGAAGAAAAGATTACAGTCCTGTGCATGCAGACATGTCAAGCCACATGCGCACACTGAACAGTATGCCAAGTTGAGGAGGTGTTTACAGAGGGGAAAAAGGAAGTTAAGGGAAGGTGCAGTTTTAACCACAGAGTTCTATTGCATGCATCAAGTTTTTCCTGTGAAGTTCTGGTGATAACATAGAGTGTAAGTACTCCTCCAAGAAGCCTTAGCTACTCTCACAGACCATTCTGACTGATTATGTTCATTTTAAGTCCCAGTAAATATTTACCATTATTTTATACTTCTTTGTCTACATACATGTGTTATTTATTCAATCAAATTCCAGGACGATGACATATTCTAATTTATTTTAGTATTTTAGGATGACATCAGTGCCTGGTCATTGAGACATTCTTCATTGGATAAATATTTTTTGGAAAAACATTCTTCTACCAAAAAAAGTTCAAATTTGTTATAAAATGGACTAATATCATGTACTTCCAAAATTGCTAAAATCTTTAGTTTGAAAATCTCTCTTATTTTACTCACGCTACCCCACAATCCCAAATCTGCTCATTTCTATGATAATATGTCAATATCTTGATTTTCTATCATTTGAAGAATTTTATTTATACATTTTTGTTTTCTGATTTTAAAGAGAACCTGGAAAATATTCTGCATCTTTACAATAAACTGAACAACCATGGTTTATATCTAAGTTAAACCTTAATGTGCAAAAGTAATTGTGTTTAGGAGAAAGACACTAACCAGAGAGATCTTACTTTTCTCCAAGTTTACTAGGCTCAACCTCCCATAATAAATGATCCCACAACTTATAAATGTTTATATCTTCTGTGGGGATCTATTATGAATAGGATTTCTTTGTTATATTAGACAAGTATTTAGCCCCCAGCCTGTTATATAATTCACTTATTTTAATGAAAATTAGTCCATTCTGTGTTTAGGGTTCTTTACAACTTAGTCAGATGTCATTTTTCTAAGAGATATTTATCAGATCTAAAAAAAAGATACAATTTAATAATGAAGGGATCATAAGAGGAAACATAATTCTTTAAAGTAAATGACAGAGACACTGTCAGTAGTAGAAAATTATTTAAGCTAAAAAGGAAAAGTCATCAATAATAATAGCTCTTATTGGTAGAGTTCTTTGGTGTTTACCAAGCACTTTCACATGTATTATCTCATGTAATCTTCACAACACAGATATACATTATAGGTTTGTATAAAAGCAAGCTGACATGCAGAAAATGAAGTAAAGTTATTTATTTTATTATTGGCAGCATGTTTTGTTCCACAAAGGATTTAGGGTGACAAGTAAAATGATTAGCTGAAACCTCACTAGTGGTACAGTCAGACATGTCATCTGACTCCAGTTCATTGTTTGAGGTTGACAAAACATGTTGTGACGTTTGCTTTAAAGAATTCATAATCTCCCAGTGATGAAGCCTGGCAGCTCAGGGTTTTGGTGCATTTAACTGTATGAGAAAATTGGTGTTCAATGGGCAGTAGGAAGTGCCTAGATAGCAAGTACAGCCTAATATGGCTCATCTGAGCCCGTGGGAGAGAAGGACGCTAGTATAAGTGGGAAGAGGATATAATCATGGGTGGGGGATAATCAACCTCCGTTCTCTTAGCATGGGCAATATAAAAATCCCTGAAGATTCAGATGATTTCAAGGAGTATTATTTTTTACAAAATGGTGAAAACTATTACTGTGCCAAGTATTAGTTTCTTTTTCCTTCAAAATATAATTAGTGATACTACCTAATCCTTCCATAATACTTGTCAAAACTATGTAATCGATACAACTATTTGCCATTACCCCTTCTGGAGAGCAAATGGTAATCAAATCACCAAGGCTAGAAAAAGTACAAAAATCACTTAAAACTAGGATGAATGGTCTATTTGAAGAGTAAAATATAGGGATAGAAGTACACTTTGCCTCCAGATACTGTGTGCCTTTTCTCGATTGAATTGTCCTAACTCTTCCTAAGAAATAAGAAACAGCCTGGATTTGAGTTGATGATTTCTGTTTATTAATATTTTTTACCTCTTTATTTTCTAAATAAGTAACATTTTTCTATGGACACCTTGTTTAGGAAACAAATTTTCCAGAGTCATATGAAATGCAATGAACTATGTTATGAAATCATATAGTCTAAAACATTTATTGTAATATATAAAATAAAATTTTGAAGTGAAAATGGAAGTAGGATTATTTTGACAAAGAAGTCACAGCATAAGTTTATTCTTTTAATTTTTAATGTGAAAAAATGAAACTTTTTACAAAGTAATTGTTAGTATTTCCCTTTGGGAATACCATTTTAGAATTCACAACTTTACTAAAAATATGACTAACTGAATATTAGACTTATAGCAGATTTCTTCCAATGTGCTGTTCTGCCCAAAGTTCTGAGAAATCCCAAATCTTGACCTCCTCTACTGAAAGCTGGTTACTCTGGACAAGTTAACTTAATTATCAGCTCACATAAATCAAGGAAATACTCTTCAATTGGCCATTTATGGAAATATATTGCAGAATAATGATTGCCTATACAAAATATAATTGTTTAATTAAAAGATTCTTTGCTTTTTAAATCACTCCTTAAGTAAATCCATAGGGTGCATTTTGAAATAAAATTATAAAGGTCTGTTCCATTTTCTTCAATTGTTAACATGTGAATACCAATCATAAAAAAGTTTCTATATAGCCTGCACACTTTGTCTATATGTGAAGTATTGATACTAATTGGACTTTAATCAAAATTAGATTGTTCCTCACCTAATGATAATAGTACTCATTATGCTGGTGAAAGATAAGGTGAAGATACCCTCTGGATAGACTACATAAAACAAAGACGCAGAGGGTCATCCTTGAACTAATTGAAATGTAAGTATTTAAGAATGTCTTTTTCTAGCCTGCAATATGCAGAACTATCACGCACAAAGGGCACAAAAAGGGTTTGTTCTTTTTGGATTTTAGAGTATAGTGACAAAAGGATGTAATAATTAGTTCTATGCTTATTTCTTACATGTTACAATTATACAAATTTATACTGAAGAATTCCTGATGAAGAAGAAACCATTACTAATTAGAGTTTCAGTATCATTTCTAAATTACTTACCATACTACACTTTATATACAGAGTTCATTCTGTGAAAAAGAACAGAGATAGTATAAGATTATAATGCTGTAATGCTGTAAGGTGAACCTAGTACTTTTTTATTGGTATCGATAAAATTTTAAATTAAATTCTCAGGGAGAGGGAATGACATTGAACTACCAGTTTCAGGTAATTTATTACAAAGGTTGAAAACTTAAAAAAAAAACCAAAAAACATGTACATGGCTGAAATCTAAATGTTTTATTTTCTTCTTCAGTTTCAGCCAATCAGAAAGTCTTTATTGATCATTTCCTACATCCTGATGTAAATCATCTCTCAGGGGCTTAAAAAAATCAAGAAGCAAAATCTTGGGAAAAGCAGCAAGGTGTGATGTAAGGAAGATGCTTGAAATAACCACAGGGGAAAGGACTTTTGAATAATGGCAGGATCATTTGGCAAGTAATAAACAACCTAGAAGACTGTGCCTTCACTAAATTCTTCTAGTCCTTCCTTATTTGGGCTAGGAAGAGGCCTGCACAATGGATGGAGGCCAGGAATCCTATAATCATTACGGCGGTGAACAGCATGGGACTTTGCTTATTAAAAGCACTTCCTCCTCCATAATACCTCATTTCCCCTCAGCTCCCAAGACACCACAGTCTCTTGGCTTTCCTCTCAGTCACTAGACATTTCTACTCAAATACTGCTGTTCTTCCTGTTTTCAGACTTCTCAGCACTACAGTGTCTCAAGCCTCAGTCCTAGTCCTCCATCTCCTCATCTACATTCAGCTCATCCTCCATGAGCTCATCTAATTCCATACCTTTAAATAGTATGCATTTGTTGATGACTCTCAATTTGCCTTTTAATGTTATTTTTGGCCTCTCAGCTGTCTCCTGAAATATGGATTCACACCACCAATTTTCCTTTTCCTGTTACTCCTACCCTGATTCAAAGCACATCATTGTTCTTCTGGATTATGTAGTAAATTTCTAACAAGTATCCTTGATTTGACTCCTATAACCTATCCCCAATGGCCCCACTCTTTCTACTCAACCCAAGAAGCCAGAGTGACCTTTTAAATACATAAGTCAGGTGATGTCTCTTTTCCACTCAGAGACCTACAGTGACTCCCTCATTTCATTCCGTGTAGAAAGCTCAGCTCCTTATGATGGTCTATGAGGTCCAGGTGACCACCACTTTTCTGACTGTAGCTCTTACTCCCTCTCCTCTCTCACTGGTAGCTCCAATATATAATAGCTCTAGGAATATGCCCATTGAGCTCCTGCCTTTGGGCCTCTCCTCCAGCATTCAGCCTGGAATTTTCTTCTGTCAGATACCCTGTTGATATTGGGAAAAATCCTTCAACTCCTTCAAATTTCCCCATAGTCTACCTTCTCAACAAAACCTCCTTTTAAATGTTATTCAATATTATAATCATCCCATTTTTCCCTGCTCTATGATATTTTTTCTTCACAGTACATCTTATCTCCTTGTGCACAACATAATTTACCTCCTAATGATGTGTATGGTTTAATACCTGTCACTCACCTCTAGAATGGAAGCCAACCATAAGCAAGTATCTGTTTTCAGTGATATCAGGGACTAGAGCAATGCCTTGCACATGGTAGACACACATCAATATTTGTTAAATGAACAAAATTGTAGAGAAAAGTAAGGAGAGATGGAGCATCGGTAAAGTTATAAAGCTTTCCCATTTCAGCTAAAAAACAAAGGAAATATTGCAGACAATTTTCATATGAGAAGTGTCACCACTTCAGCATTTGCAGCTCCAGAAACAAAAATAGCTATGATAATTTTAATAGAGTTGATAAAGACTGTGTAATTAGGAGAAAAGGTTAAATTTTCAAACAATAAATTTCAAACAATTACAGAAATTAAGAATTTGCATTTCAGCCATAGGACCTAAGTGGGGCAGACAAGTGGAACTATGTAGGACACAGGATGAGATAAAAACGAAGAGAAGCAGAGAGAACATAGCACTTCTGATGAAAAAGAAGATCATGTGTCTTAGAACTGTAACAGAGATGGCTGCCGCTAATTTCTGATAAGGGATATACCAGTGATTTATTTGAGAAGCAGTACATTAGGAGCCTAATGACATAATTTCTGGAGCCTGTCTGCCTGGCCCAGCTACTTAAGGATTCTGTGATCTCTGCCAGTAATTTCACCTCTCTGTGTTTTGGTTTCCTCATCTCTAAGTGAAGATAATAATAGCACACCAACCTCACAGAGATGTTACTAGGATGAGCAGAGTCCATTAATTATTAGCAGTAGTAGCAGTAATAGTTACCCACTGTAGTCATGCAAAATACAATAACTTCTAAAACTGTATCCCCTGGAGGGGTATCTGCAGAGTTCCAGATTCACATATTCAATGGCAATCAAAGTGATTTCCAAAGATTCCAGTGAGAGACACCGTTAAGGGAAGCACTGTGGATAAATACAGTTGAGAAACACTGCATATTGTATACACCTATTCTGGAGATTAATTTCTACAAAGATCTGTTTTGTCTGGTGCTAAAGAAATCCAACTTTTAATTAAACAATTACCTACACATATCTGTGGAAACTTTAGTTATAAAATATCTATTAACATCCTATATTTACGCTTAAGAAATTGACGCATTTATATTTGTAATATATCTGTACCATTAACACTGACTTTCTTAAATCTAACTCTTACTGTTTTGTGGTACTGCCTTTTGATTTTGTCAGTGTTTTTCTTATTGCTACGTAAGTGCTTGAGACATCATATTAATCTCTTCAATGTGCTTTCATTACAAAATAAGTACAAATCAAAATACATGTATGAATAAAAGTTAAAATTAATTATAAATAAAACACTGCAATGACAAAAGAAAATTTCCAAATAAAACTAAAGCATTTTAGGGCAAAACATTAGGTATGCCCAAATGTCTAATTTTTAGCTTCAGATGTTAATTCAAATTAATGTAATCTAACCTGATTAAATATGAAAAGAGAAGATATAAGGAAATCCAGAACAGATATCATTAAAAGTATACTGAAAATCTGAGATGTACACAGTGTTTTTTAAGAGTTTAGGGGAAGACAATACTTTTACATGGCAGCTTTTCATGATATTTCAAATAAAAATTAAAGCCCCCATAATGTGGCCTCCCTTTATGTATCCCCCCACATTCTACTGTCCTCTTCTCTTTCTTTACTCCAGTCATACCAGCCTCCTTGCTGTCTTAAACACACTGGACCTACTCCCACTTTCAAGCCTTGGTACCTGCTGTGTCCTGAGTTTAAAATACCCCTTTCTTCCCAGTGTCCCCACAGATCACTCCACTCATGTCTCTGCTCAAATAACCCCTGCTCAGTGCAGGCTTCTTGGACCCTCTGTATTAAAATAACTCCTACATTCAGGTGTACAAAAACAACAAATAAAATGACTCCTACAATTCCATTTGTCCTTCAATACTCTTTTTCCCACAGCTCTTATGCAAATCTCTTATATTGCATATTTTATCCGTTTGTTTATTTCCTGAATTTCTTCACTAGAATATTAGCTAGTAAAGGGCAAATGTTTTTGCCAGTTTTGTTGACTGCTGTATCTTTTTATTTATTTTTTATT
>NW_017731462.1:1079241-1105015 GCF_001890085.2 Hipposideros armiger | reverse complement strand
TTTTTTTTTCATCGTTTAATTCCTTAACAGGTATTTCCCCCTATCTGTCCAATATGCAATTCTGCCTAGATTCCATTTTTCTGTGAGTTGTGTCATCCCAGTGCCCATGCCCAAGTCATGCAAGCACATTGAGTCATTCTCTCTCTGTTCCACTGCCTTAATCATTCATGCAGAATCCCAAATATTTCTCACACTGACCCTTCTCTATTGTCACTGCCAGTACTAGTTCAGGCCCTGATCATATTTTATTCAGAATTTTATAATAATTTCTCTAATGTTTTCTCTACCCTATTCTATCTACTCTACTCTCATCTCTCTTATTATATACAATGAATATATCATACAGGTAGATCATTCCACTTCCTTCATCAAATACTTTCATGGTCTTCTGTTGTCCAGAAGAAGGGAAAACATGAATTATATACATACCACACAAGATCTCAGACTCACTTTCTTTCTTTATATTTCTGCTCTCTAGACACAGTGAGTCATGTATGGTTTCCTTAAATGTTTTCACTCTTTGTGTTTGCATATACTGTTCCATCTGTTTGAGATACGCTTTCTTTCCCCTTTGGTATAATGCTACTTCTTGATTCATACCATGTAGCTATTCTATGAGGGCTGCTTAGAACCCACCAATGGCACACTTTGTCCTTTGTCCTCTTATATCACCATTTAAATATTTTTGATGCTCTTGTAATTTCTTTTTAAATTCTTCCATTAGGCTGTGAAGAATTCAGTGGCCAGGGACATATTATACGTATTTTTTAATTATTTTTAATTTTTAGCATATTCTACAATGCTTGGAACTTAATATTGTTATAAGAATTGAACACATGAAGAACATTTTAGGGCAAATGAGATTTCATTCATGTCATATTTAGTAAAGTCTCTGATTTATTGTTTTTAATCCTATATAAACTCCAGTTCCTCTAGTGTTCATTGGATAAGATTTATATATCTATAAAAAGTCTTCCTTTCTCCAAAGCTAAACTTTTGAAAGTTGAAATACATTTTACAACAAAAACAACTTTTTTTTCAAATCAAAAATAGCACATGAGAAATGGAATGCTAGATTGAATAGTGTTCATAATGAAATACTTTAATTTTCTTTGTACACTTGACTTTAGCTCATTAGTATCATAAAAATATTTTTGGGGGTGTAAGTTTCCTTCAACTGCATTCATAATTTTTTTTTCCAAAACTATAGCTACAATTAGTCACAGGGCCTCCAAGTCTGTTCTCTTCATGCCTGAGTCGTGATTTCAGGGAAAAGCATTGCTTTGTTTTCTTGCTCTGTTATGAGACCACAGGGGACTACAAATGCACAGAGAAGAAGATCAATTAAGAGACAGATGATTCTTTCTGATATTTGGGGAACATGGTCTCAATACAATTTTTAATTCTGTATTTTAATCAGTCTTCAGAGAACATAACATTTAGATTTATGTGTTGTGGCAGCCATGAAAATGGGCCACTCAGGCTTCCTGCTGTGAATAGTATAATGAACTGCTGGCCCCAGCTGCTGCCCCGCTGGATCCAATGGTGCATTTTTTGCCAAGCCCTACATCGATGGTCTGCTCCCAACGAATGACTAAATACACAGTGGTACTAATATAGGCTTATCACATGAGACACGGGAATCCTCTAATGGATGACTTCATCTTAAAAACTATGGGCCTGACCAAACCTTTCTTGCAACTTGTGCTGGAGTCTGAGCCGCTTCCTCCCTGATGCTCCTTCCTTCCCTCTCTCAGTTCACTGGCATCAGACTCTGCCTTCTGTTCAGTCCCCAATAAGTATTTTGTACCTTTAATGCCCTCCTGCTATTTGCTTTTTGCCAGACCCAAACTAATGACTATGCCAGTTAAAGGTGACTCTTTACTGTCACAGAAAGACTGCTAAGTAAATCTAGAGAGAAAATGTGGCAGAATAAGATATGTATCATATTTTGTCAAGGTGATACAACACTTTCAAATTATCATCAATTTATTCATTCATTTAAATTTTCTTGAATGACTATAATATAAAGGAAACCTTCAAGCATCTTGAGAACAAAGATAAAAATCCCACAACTTTACTGTCTTTCCTTTCTAGTCTCAGTATAATTTTCCTCTTATTCTTATGTTATGATTCATCGATATTGAACTACCAACCATCTGCCTGAACATGTTACAGTACCTCATTTCTGCATAACTAAGTCCAAGTTGCCCAACCCCACCAACTTAGAATGCATCTTTCTACTCCTTTTTGCTCACCTAAATGTATTATCTTTCTCAGCCTCTGTCAACTTAACAACCACCTTCTTATCTAGCCTCTTGGTCTCAGCTCAGATTCTACCTGCTGTGTGAAGATTTCCATGATGCTATAAAGTGGATTCAAATGCTCCTAGGATTGCTAAGTATCTAGTTTTTAAAACAGCAGTCCAGTAAAAAGTAATCATTAAAGGCTACATAAACCGGGCTGGCTGAGTGGCACAATGGTTAAGAACTGGCTTGGGATGCCAGAGGGCCCCAGTTCGGATCCCACATATGAGGGCCAGTGACACTGCCCTCCACAGCTAAGATGCTGAACAACAACTCAACCTGGATCTGGGCTGCCATGAGTCACCAACAACGTCGTAGGCTGCAGCCCTTGTGGCAGTGAGTTGCCATGGGCTACCGTGTGTAGCCAGCAGCCAGCATGAGCGGCCAGCAGCTGCAATGATCAGCCATCCAGAAGCCGGTGACTGATGTGCCTCAGCCAGGAAGAGCACAATGATGGTGCCAACTTGGGCCAGTGAAGCAACGTCCTCCACAACTAGACTGAAGAACAAAAGGACAGCAACTTGTCTGTTCCCCTTCCCCCAATTCCCCAGTGTTGTTCCCATCCCCCCAATTACCCAATAAAAATCTTTAAAAAAAAGAAAGCTACAGAAACCATAGTTGTTGTCAATAAGATTTCACATCATGCCTCTTATATTTTTGCTGTGGTTTAACAATTCTTATGGAATATGTTTAAACACATTCTTGCAACTGTAGATACTGTGTCCCCTACACTCCCAATACACTTTGTATTTACTACAACAATAAACATTTCCTGAAAACAGTGTATGGTTTGAGTG
The DNA here is from genome assembly GCF_001890085.2 of Hipposideros armiger. Classification (NCBI taxonomy): domain Eukaryota; kingdom Metazoa; phylum Chordata; class Mammalia; order Chiroptera; family Hipposideridae; genus Hipposideros; species Hipposideros armiger. The sequence goes on along the minus strand of NW_017731462.1, from coordinate 1,101,912 downwards.
CACAATTGTCTGGCTGTGAGAATCAAAGTTCTCTTATCACAGAAACAGATGTTTTTCATCTATGAATCCCTAGTGCCAAACAACCACTAAATAAATATCTGTTTAATGAATGAAGACAACCCCAGTTAGTGAGGGGTATATAGACATGCATGGATAGTTATAATTCATTTAGACAAATCCTTTCATGGAACATAAATTATTTGTTGTTCACAATAACAAGCAACTATTTGTCACTAAAGACACTTCAGGGTCTTAGATGATGACTATCTCTTCCAGGGATCAATGGCGTTGAATGCAAGTGTGTTTTTTCTCCCCAAGCATCATATTATTTCAATTATCCTGGATTTATTTTAATATCATAATGAAATGGGTGAGTTAAATTAGAAGTATTTGTGAAAAGAAAGAACATTTTTATTGAAAATTTGAACGTTCATTTTCTAATAATTTCTAATCATGTTGGAGGCAGAGTTCTATAGCTATTTGCTTTGCTAATGGGAAAGGGACCTTATGCTTTTAAAATATAATTGGGGGTAAGAAAACATAATTCTTATATCTAAAAAATTTTCACAAGCCAATACCACTCCCTGTCATAAAACGTCCTTTGTCCAACAAATATTTTATCTATGATATGCTACCCTTTTAAGTTCTAGGGTATATTTCATAAAAATTCTGAACATGAGGAAAACATTGATAATCTACATTTAAATGGTCTTTTTTTAGTTTTTTCATATTGTCATTTGCTAGACACTAAAACTAAACATACTTTATATGTTATATAGGAGTTACATATAATTACTGTTAAATGTATGATTTGTAAGTCTCTCTTTCTATGTAAGTGACATAATCATTTTTATAATAATATCCTTTTATAGGAAAGATAGGAAAATCACTTAAATAGCATTTTCCTGACCTACTTCAAGAAATAATGGCTGCTTATTACTGTAGATTGTGTTGAGTAGAATTATAAAGCTAGAATAGCCCCAAAATAACACAGAATTGCTGCAACATATTGTTCATTTCATATTCAGTCCCTATTCTGCCTTTTAAAATGAATAAAATGGCTGTGATAATCTAGAAGCCACATCTAGGGAAGGAAGATCATTAAGGTTGACAGACAAGCTATGAGCCATCAAAATGGCTGCTGGTTTGCTGTGGGTGAGGCTTCTGGAAAAGTGCAGTTGAAACTTTCCCACCCATTGATCTAGGACATCAAACTCAGATCCCAGCTGACATGCCTAATGGTATTTAGGCCTTTGACAAACCTGATTTATTTGGGTGTTCTTCCTCTGCTTCCATAAAGGAATTGCTGATGTGGTGACATATTAGTCATTGTGCCTCTAGAGCAGTTTCTTCTGCTGGTTGCGGAACCTCTGTTCAGCAGGACTATAAATTTCTTTCAGAACCAATGTCATGTTTCTGTTCTGTGTGAAGACTCTGTTAGGTCCTCTGTCAAGCAAATCCCCTGACATCCATTTTCTCAATATCAAGATGTCTGGCTAGACAACAATTTAGTTAATTAAGGAAAATGCTTCACAAAATGCTGATGGAGTGAGGGAGGTGGGGCTTGTCTTGGGCTGTGTGAGAAAACACTGGGGCTTGCGGTTTTATAATTTAAGTAAAATTAGAATTGAAATGTATCATTAAGTATTACTGCACCAAATAGCATTTAAAGCAGTGCTCTGTTCTTTTCTCCCTTAAAATCTAATTACTGTACAATCACAACTGCCTTCTCTGTAGTAACTTTTCTTAAGGAACAGTTTTATTTGTGGATGTGTTTTCTTTCACAATAAGAGTCCAGAAGTTGCCTTTAGACCAACTGGGACTTAAATGGTCAATCACTAGGATTCTTTTTGCTTCTTCCTCTTTTTTTTTTTTTTTTTTTTTCCTGAGTCTCATCATTCCTTTTTTCCTTGTGCCATTAACTGGACCATATCTCCCACCACATTCCTACTGTGCTTGCTGGTGTCAGCTCCATAGAGTTCTTTTCTTTCCTTTTTTTCCTCCCTACTCTTCTAGGCTAATGGAAATTTTATTTTTAAAGTTTTTCCTTATTTGGCAACACTTTAAACTAAAACATTAAAGAAAATAGTATAGATACCAATATAAACATGTTGCTTGTTCTTTGCAGCTGGTAGACTCTAGTATAGATAATTATTGTTACTGTTAAATTAACATGTTCTAGAATAGAATGTGTTGCAATGCTTTTCTTTTTCCTTACACTCAACTACTATTTGTTCTTACGTTAACTAGATTTTAACTGGAAATACATTAAAAATTGAGCAAATTGTCTCAGTGGCATGAAAAGTTTCATGGATTCTCTTTTTTTTTAATGGAAAGTGTGACTAAATTTCTTTATGGAAAAAAAATTAGGCACACCGTAATGACCATTTTTCTTTATCTTAGCAAATATGCATTAGGTCTGAACATTCAAGGAAATTATGCTGTGCCACTTTTCATACATAATTGAATCATAGAAATTTCATTTTGGCTAATAACTATCAACATTATTTTATTCATAATGTCGAAACAGCTATTTTAAATAATTCCATCAGAAGTTTTAAAGAAAATTAAAATGATGTTATCCTATTTTGGGATTACTTTATCCTAATAGTAACTTGCTTTTTATGAATGAATAGACTAGTAAAGCATATATAATAGTATTTGGCATAGAATACTAAATATATTATAGGAGTTATTAAAACATTTTATAATATAGATGCCTCATGTCTTTATTCACAATTATCAATACCTGGATTCTTCCAATCAATAGTGTATTATCTTTCAGTCCCACACGTGTATAACTATGACTTACTAAAATAGGAATGGGAAAGTTTCTCTCAGATACCATGCTATAAGGTATACCATTTAGCTGGTTATTCTGCTCTGATTCAAGATTAATGATTATAGTTTTTCATGTAGTATAACTGATCCCTATGCTTCCTCTTAATCTATTCATACCCTACTAAATTATTTGTTACAAAATTTAAAATAAAAATAAAATAGTTTACTTGAAAACAATCAAATCTATGCTATGAAATAAATAATGTACAGTTTAAAAATTTGTGAAATAAAAATTCCTGTTGCTCTGCATCCTTGCCAGCATTTGATATTATCTGATTAAAATATACATAATAGGCCATTCTAATAAATGGGTAGTGGTATCTCATTGTGGTTTTAATGTGCATTTCCTAATAACTAATGATGATGATTGTCTTTTTATATACTTATTTGCCATCCTTGTATTTTCTTTAGTGGTGTCTATTCAGATCGCTTACCCATTTTTAAACTGGGTTGTTGGTTTTTTATTGTGGAATTCCAAGCTTTTTGTATATATACTGTGTATATGATTTTTGAAAATTTTCTCCCAGGCTATAGGTTGTAGTTTTACTATCTTAACAGTGTCATATTAATTTGATATAGTTCAATTTATTACACTTTTATGTATCGTATTTTTGGTATATATAAAAACTAATCATCAAATCTAAGGTCACATAGATTTTCTCCAGCATTTTCCTGTAGATGTTTTATGGTTTTATGTTTTACATTTGTGTCTATGATTCATTTTGAGTTAATTTTTGTATGAGGTATGAGGTAAGTCGACTCATTTTATTTTTATACAGGGATGTCCAAATATCCCAGTGGCATTTTGTTCAAAATATATCCCTTTGTTCAAAAGGCTATTTTATCTTCACTAGGTTAATTTTACAATTTTAACTAAAGTTAATTGATAATATTGGCATGGGTCAATTTGTGGGCTTTCTATTATGTTCTATTGAACTATCTGTTTACCCTTATAAGATTTCCAATCACGTAGTGAGAGTTTTCTAAATTTGTTTTTCTTTATCAGAATTGTATTGGCTCTTCTAGTTACTTTGATGTTCCATATAAATTTTAGATTAAGCCTGTCTGTGTCTACAAAATGCTTGCTTGACATCTGAATGGGATTGCATTAAATGTATACATCAATTGGGGAGAATTGTCATCTTAACAATATTGATTCTTCCAGTCCATGAATACAATGTATCTTTCCATTTATGTAGACCTTCTTTGATCTCTTTTATCAATGTTTTGTACTTCCCAGCTTACATACCCTGAACATATTTTGTTCCTTGCTAGTGCAAATGCAAAATGGTATAGACACTATGGGAATACTTTGGCAGTTTACTGTGAAGTTAAACATGCATTCATCATACAAACCAACAATCCTGTTCCTACTTATTCAGTCAATTAAAAACATGCTTACCTATTTAAAACAGTGCATGAGGCTCCCTTTCCTACACATCCTCACCAACACTTGTTATTTGTTGTCGTTTAGATAATAGCCATTGTCACAAGTGTGAGGTGATATCTCATTAAGGTGTTGATTTGCATTTACCTAATGACTGGTGATGTTGAGCATCTTTTCATGTATCTATTGGACATTTATATGTCATCTTTGAAGAAATAATCTGTCCAGATACTCTTCCCACTTTTAATTGAATTGCTTGCATTTTGATGTTGAGCTGTATGTCATTTATATATATTGGGTTGTCGGAAAAGCCATGACACATTTTTGCAATGAAAAACATAGAAAAAATATGTCATGACTTTTCTGGCACCCCAATGGTTTGGATAGTAACTCTGTAAACAGTCCATAGTTTCCTCAGAAAATTTAAAGTAGAACACCATAAGACCCAGCAATTCCACTTTTGGGTATCTGTCTGAAAATAGCAAAAACACTAATTCGAAAAGAAATATTCATCCCTATTTTCATTGCAGCATCATTTACAATAGCGAAAATATGGAAGCAACCTAAATGTCCATTGAGATAATGATGAAGTCTGTATATATATATATATATATATATATATATATATATATATATATATATAATGTTTATACATATATGCATATATGTATATGTGTGTATGTATATAGAATGGAATATTACTCAATATTACTCAACCATAAGAAAGAATGAAATCTTGCTAATGGTGACAACATGGATAGACCTTATTTCACTATTATGCTAAATGAAATAAGCAGACAGAGAAAGGCCAACACTATATAATTTCACTTATATGTGGAATCTAAAACAAAACAAAACAAATAAACAAAATAGAAATAAACTCATAGATACAGAGAACAAACTAATGGTTGCCAGAAGGGAAGCAAGTGGGATGATGGGTGAAAAGGGTGAAGGAGAATAAGAAGTATAAACCTCCAGAGATTTAAAAAACAAAAACAAAAAGCAGTCATGGGGATCTAATGTAAATTACAGGGGAAATAGTCAACGTTATCATAACTTTGTATGTTGACAGATGTTATTAGACTTATTATGGTGATCACATCATGAGGAATACAAATGTTTAACCACGATGCTGTACATGTGAAACTAATATAAGATTGCATGCCACCTACACTTCAATTAAAAAAAAATGTTCACACCAAAACCTGTATGGGAATTTTGATAACAGCTCTATTCATAATTGTCAACAACTGGAACAATCCAAGCTGTCTTCAACCTGTGGATGGATAAACAAGTAGTACATCCATACAATGAAATATCACTTAATAATAAAAGGAATGAAGTGACTCACACAACGGGGAGAAATTGCTAAGTGAAAATCACCATATTCAAAAGACTACCTATTGTATTGTTCCATTTATTTTGCCTTCTGAAAAGATAAAGACTATAAGAATAGAAAATAATTCATTAATTGCCAAGGGTTGGTGTGGGTGGAGGGGTCGGCTACATATATATGGTCAGCATAAGTGAATAGGGTGATGGAACTGTGCTGTAAAAAATATTGGTGCTGGATACATGACTATATGCATTTATCAAAACCCATTGAACTGTATACTACAAATTGAGAACATTAATGTATGCAAATTTTAAGGAAATCAATCAGGATGTTGGAAGATCTCCGGATGTAATGCAGACTCTAACAAAACATCTAACTGCTAATGTATGGCATAATCTCACTAAAAGAGATGGGGAGAAAGGAATTGAAGTAAGTAACTTTGGAATACAGAATTTTGAATGTGTACTATAAGGTTACAGAAAAAAAAATAACTGTACAAAATATACACTGTACTTCAGTTGATAAATTTATTCTCGCAGGTTAGCAATTTGGAAACAACTTTACATGCTCACCAGGTTTGATGCAAATAAATTGTAAGTAATGGGATCTGGGTTTCTCACTATCAGAGGTTGATTTACAATGAAGGAAATAGGGAAGCTAGGAGAAACCTGTGGTGCTGAATTAGAATTGGAGATTTAAATGTAAACACATGCTTATATCCATATAGATGCTGATAGATAAAATGCAGAAATAAATATAGATATGTATGTATACTTCCTATGTATTTCCTAATTTTCTCTATTGAAATGGTCTAGTATCAGTGAAAGCTAAATAGCAGAGAGCACACCTAGCACTCAGGTCTCAGTTTCTAAATACCAGTCTTTAAAAAAGGAAAACAGGGGTCACTGTATATGGTGTGAGAAGGTGGTCCAATTTCAGTTTTTAGCATGTATCTATCCAGTTTTGCCAGCAACATTTACTCAATAGACTGTCTTTACCCCAATGTAAATTCATGCTTCCATTGCCATATATTAAATAATCATATAGGCATGGCTTTATTCCTGGGCTCTCTATTCTGTTCCATTGGTCTACGTGTCTGTTTTTATGCTAAAACCATGCTGTTCTGATTACTATGGAAACAACCCAAGTGCCCATCAATAAGATGATTGGATAAAGAAACTGTGGTACATTTATACAATAGAGTATTACTCTGCTATAAACAAATGAAATCTTACCATTCACAATAACATGGATAGACCTAGAGGATATTATGCTAAGTGTAATAAGTCAGACTGAGAAAGACAAATACTATATGCTCTCACTATATGTGGAATTTAAAGAACGAATAAATGAACAAACAAGACAGAAATAGGCTCAGCGCTACAGGGAAAAAAACAACAAAAACCTGATGGTTGCTAGATGGGAGGGGGTTAGGTGAAGGGATTTGAAAGTACAAATTCGTAGTCACAAAACAGTCACAGAGATGTGAAATACAGTATGGGGAATATAATCAATAATGTTGTAAAGTTTATGGGGAGTGTCAGATGGGCACTAGGCTTACCAGGGAGACCACTTCATGGATGGTGTAGATGCCTGACCATTGGGCTGTACACCTGAAGCTGAATAATACAGAATGTCAACTATAATTAAACATATATATATATCACGGGATATAAATAGGGAATATAGTCACTGGTACTGTAACAGCTATATATGATGTCAGAGGGGTAGTAGACTTGTGGGGGTTATCTCTTTGTGAGGGGTATAAATGTCTAACTATTATATTGCTTTGTACCCCTGAAACTAATACTAAACAAACAAAAAAATGGGTCACTGAAGAAATGGCTCATTCTATGGGTTGGGTAGGGAAAATACAGTAAGAAGCTAAATCCTCTTGCAGTACCAGTAAGTGAGAAAGTTAAAAAAAACATTGAGGATGAGTTGCTTACATCAAACAACACAGAATTCAACCTGAAAAAGTTTCCAATAGCCAAAGCTGGAACAATTTGAGCAAGGAAACAAATGATAGCAATAGATTATAACTTAAGAATAACATACTCATAAATATCCACCAGTCTATAGTGATATAAAAGAATGATTGAATTAATAAATTAGGGAGAAGGGGCAAATATTCCTTTCAGAAGAATTCAAAACAATAAATGTAGAATGAATGAGAGAAATAAAATCACAGATAAACACTTATTTTAGAGGAAAGAAAATGACAGACTTTATATTTACATACCCACATAGTATCTGCTGTAAAACAAAACAAAACAAAACAAAAAAACTGTGGTGGTTTGAACATATGTCAACACTAATTCTTTGATACTCTTCCTAGGACGTGGAGCTTAGCTCCTCTCCCCTCAATTGTGGGCTGGATTTGGTGACTTGGTTCTTACAAATAAGATATAGAAAGGGAAAAATCATAACTTTACCAGGGAGAAAACTGGCAGACATTATCATCACCAAATGACCAAGGCTAAATCATCAGTAATTAACAATGTTGGTATTATATACCCCTGATTTGATACAATGACAAGGGCATGTCACTTCTGTTGTATTCTTCCTTGTTATCTGTACTCTCCATCTAATCATGAGAAACATTACACAAATACAGCTGAGGGATAGTCTACAAAACACCTGATAAATATTCTTCGAAAGTTCAAGGTCATGAAAAACAAAGAATGACTGAGAAACTGTCACAGAACGAAAGGGTCTAAGGAAACATGAAGACTAAATAGAGAGTGATATTATGGATTAGATTCTGAAACAGGAAATTCACATCAGTGGGAAAATAGAACCTGAATAAAACCTGTAGGGTAATTAATGTTTTTGTACAGCGTTTATTTCTTAGTTTTGACAAATGCACTTTGGTTGCATAAGATGTCATCATCAGGGCAAGGTGGTTGAAGGGCACAAAGGAACTTTCTTCACAGTCTTTATAACTGTTTTGCAAATATAAAATTACCTCAAAATGAAAACATTTTAAAAATATCTATGGACTTATTTTCTGCACATTCAGAATCGCTCATCTGCCGTTTGAGAGTGGCTAGGGAAGTGATTCTCTCAGATCTGGTTCTGGACCTCTGGTTTTATTGCCCATCAGTTTTGCACAATCTGTTCAGCTGTTTCTGGATCGCATTCCCTAAGTTTTATGATGGCTCCACTCAGAATCATCACTTCTCTGTGTGCGAAGTACTTTTAAAAATGACAAATAATTGCTTCATTCATTATTACTGATCCTGTATAGAGCAGATATTGTAATATAAGATGCAGAATTCAGAGGTAAAAGCCATCTATATAATGTGATTCTTGGATTTAGTTCTGAAATATGTATGTATATATAGTTAGGGACTGTGTCTGCAAAGACATTGAGAGGACATGTGCCCTTCCCAGACTTCAGGCAGTTTGATGAGAGCGAAGTGTAGGCACATATTATCAGTGGGCCAAAGAAGTGGCTGGGAAGGTGGTGAGTGGGGTTAGATCTTGAAGCTGAAAGCCACTTCTGCAAATAGGCTTTTACAATACAGGGAACAAGAAGTCATTCGAGTACTTCAATTAATGAGACAACAAATCAGAACTATATGTTAGCTAAATCCTTCTGACAGTTCAAAAAAATACTTTGCAGAGGGGTGATTCTGCAGGGCTCACATTAAATAAGTAAATAAAAAGTTGAAATTTTAAGTAATCTGCTAGGTGAGGTTTTTTTGTTGTTGTTTTGTTTTGTTTTTATCACGGCAAGGGCATGTCTAAAGGCAATCGCTAAAGAATGAATCATTTTCTATATACCAATATGAAATTTAGCTATGTCAATTGTATATAAACAAAATTGAGAGATAAACTCAAACCAGAAATATAACTGCCAGGCACATGGCAGGCTTGCATTTTTATTTTCTTTCAACTCATGAGAATATATGAGTATACTAAAAGAAAAATTCTCAAAGATAATAAACTGGCTATTATGGGTTGAATTGTGCCTCTCCAAAATTCATGTGTTGAAGGTCTTATACCCAGCATCTCAGCATGTGACCTTATTTGCCAACAGCATCTTTGCAGATGATCAGGTTAAGAGGAAATCACTAAGGTGATCCCTAATCCAATATAACTAGTGTCCTTGTAAAAAAGAAAATTTGGACACAGAGACCCATGTATAGAGGGAAGAAGATGTGAAGACAAAGGATGAACACCATGTGCAGATTGGAGCTATGCTGCTGCAAACAAAGGAGCTACCAGAAGCTCAGGGAGAGGCTGAGAAAAATTCTTTCTTAGCATCTTCAGAGGCAGCATGACAATGCTGACACACTGAACTTCTAGTTCCAGAACTGTGAAACAACAAAGGTCTGTTGTTTAAACCACCCAACTTGTGGTACTTTGCTATGTCAGTCCTAGCAAACTGAGCACTGAGTTTACCAAAAAGATTAATGTAAATGACCAGTAAAATTGAAAAACATGTTTTACCACACTTGCCATTAGAGAAATTTAAATCTAGAAAATAAAATATAATTTTAATGATCAAAAATATCAAAAATAATGAGGGCATGCTAAAATGACACTTTTAAATGGCCAGTGGAAGTGGAAATAGTTGTACTTTATATATGTATAAAGTACACTTAATCCATTATAGCACTTAGCACAGTGATTGGTATATTGGAAGAACACAAGTGATAGGTATAATGACTGGTGTAATTATATATCTATATTAAAATTATACATGCTACATTATGATAGCAATAGCTATAAAATATCTCTGGATAGAAACTTGGCAAAATGTATAAAAGGTCTTAATATGTACACTCTTGTATCGATCAATTCCACTCCTAGAAATGTATTACTCCCTTTCTTTAATTAAATTTATTGGAGTGCCATTGGTTACTAAAATTATATAGGTTTCAAGTGTACATTTCTATAATACATCATCTATATATTGCATCGTGTTCACCACCCAGAGTCAATTCTCTTCCATCACCCCCTTTACTCTCTTGTACCATCCCCCATCCCCCCTTACCCTCTGGTAACCACTAAACTGTTGTCTGTGTCTGTGAGTTTTTGTTTCTTTATTTGTTTGTCTCGTTCGTTTGTTGCTTTCAGTCTTAATCCCACATATGAGTGAAGTCATATGGTTCTTGACATTTTCTGTCTGGCCTATCTTGATTAGCATGATAATCTCAAGATCCATCCATGCTGTCACAAATGGCAGTATTTCATCCTTTTTTATGGCCACGTAATATTTCTACTGCTGATGGGAATGTAAATTGGTACAGCCACTATGGAGGTTCCTCAAAAAATTAATAAAAGAAGTATCACATGAACCAGCAATCCCCCTTCTGGGTATCTAACCCCAAAATCTGAAAACATTTATCTATAAAGATATCTACTTCTATTTTCATTGCAGCATTATTCACAATGGCCAAGACATGAAAACAACCAAAGTGTACTTTCATAGATGATTGGATAAAGAAGATGTGGTATTTTTCCCTTTCTGTATTTAATAATACCTTCTCCATGCTGGGTAGAAAAGAAAAGGAATGAAATTATATGAAAGAAAGAAAAGTGAAGGGTGCTAGAGAAACACTGAAAAAGTTTAGGGTGAAAAGCATTGGAAGTAAAATTTACTTGTGTTGTTGGGAAAGTCTCTATTTCCCAGTGACATGTGAGCAGAAACCTGTATGAGAAGCAGGAGTCCATCACATGAAGATCTCTGAGGAAAGAGAGGCCTCCAGTCAGTGAGATGGATCACAGCAAACAGCCAAAGGAGGGGCAAACTATTCTGCATTATCACATACAACATGGGAAGGCCAAGAGAACTGCACGGCTGTGTCACTATCCCAAGGCACTAAAGCAAGCACAGGCACACTGATGCATGCACATGCCAGTGGGAGGGGCTATACTTGATCCCCCTTTAGAGAAGGAACTAGTCTGAGTTCTGCTAAAGAGACTGCGCGGAGCAATTGGCTTTACTCAAAGAAGTTCAAAAAGGCATCACTGAGGATGTGTATGGTTTTTTTGAGTTCAGTTTCAAAGAACTGGTAAAAGTCACCCCAGTGAAGATGGAAGAAACTATTCGAGACAGAGTAAACCATACACAGAACTGTGAACCTTTCTGGAAACTGCAAGAATTGGTGTGTTTTAGGAATGGAGAGAAGAACAAAGCAACTAGAAAGACACTGTGCAGAGGAAGTAAACAGAACTTGCAGTTGCTAAGTATCTGTGAGACCAGCTTATGAATAATTTTATATGGACTGATAATAAAATGTTATAAAAGGGACAGGAATATTGTGTGGACATTATTTCCCAGTCATAATGTTTTAAAATATAATTTTATAATTAAATTCAGGATATATATTCTAAACATAATATTGTCATGTATTGCTCCTAAAAGGTCTCAGATAAAGTTTCCTCATCCATCAAAACAGGATAAATATATTTTAAATAAGAAAGGGAAAACACAAATCACTGGGGTGATTTCTTCTTTTAGATGTTTTTTTCACATAGCCCCAAATTCTTGCTTTTTATCAAATGACTACACTTAGTGATAAAATGTATTATTGCCCCATTATCATAAATTAAAATAATCTTCCAATACTACCTTTTAAAACATTTTTCTGTTTTTACTATTAGCCCGTAAAATAGTTATGATTAATATATTCTAAATAACCATGAGATTATCTTATGACATTTTATGTATGCTGATATCATTGTTAGCTTAAAATCGCAACATAGTATACTAATGATAATAATAATAATAAACAATTATACACCATTTGGTAAGTGGCAGTCACTATTCTATGCACATTTTACATATTTATTATTAATTTTATGCTGCTAAGAAATCCTATGAGGTAGCAACTATTATCATTTTACAGATGAAGAAACAGAAGCAGAAAGAAAAACTTATCTAAGGCACGTGGCAGAGAGGCGAAAAGCAAGGGTAAAATCCCCAGTATTTCACATTTATGGACAAGAAGAAAAATTGCTGCTTTACATAACTGTGTAAATTTTCAAGTGAAAAACTGTACGAAATGCAAATATTCGTTAGTGCGTTTTCCATAACATCTGACCTGAACTAGGTCTCATTCTCATTTGGACTGAATGCTTAAAATATTATTGAATCTAAAGATAAATTTACAAATGTTTTTTTAATTCTATTTCCAGTAAGTTGGAATATTAATTCTTTGTAGTATAATAGAAGATAAAAAAAATCCCATGCAAATGTATAGGTTCTTTTGAATTAATTAACCAACAACCCTTATGTATAATTGAAAACTTTTCCCCTCAGAGAAGCTTTACAGTGTTGTTATCAGTTATGCCAGAGAATATTCTTCCCTGGAGGTTTTTTTGGTAAAATATACATAAAATTGATCATTTTAACCATTTGAAGTATACAGTTCTATAGCATCAAGTACACTCATATTATTGTACAACCATCACCACACCACCGCCCAACTCCAGAACTTTTTTATCATCCCAAACTGAAACTCTGTACCCATTAAAAGCAAAAACTCTGTATTACCCCTCACCCCAGCACTTGGTCACCACTGTTCTACTTTCTGTTTCTATGAGTTTAGCTACTCTAGGTATCTTATATAAGGGGATTCAGACAATATTTATCTTTTTGTGCTTGGCTTGTTTTACTGACCACGTTGTAATATGTATCAGAATTTTATGCCTTTTTGGGGCTGAGTAATGGTTCACTGTATGTATGTACTACATTTTGTCTGTTCATTAATCTGCTGATGGATATTTGTGTTGATTCCACCTTTGGCTTACTCTTAATAGTGCTGCTGTGGGCATTCATGTCCAAACATCTGTTTGAGTTCCTGATTTCTTTTGGGTCTGTGCCCAGAAGTGAACATTCCTGGATCATATGTGTGTTTGGTATAAAATATAGTCATTCCTCCTGAGTCTTTCTCCTTTACTTTCATACTACTCTGACACTTCTGACATCCGGGGTGTGTGTGTGTGTGTGTATGTGCATGTGTGTGTGTTTCTCACACCAAGCAATTTTCTGTGACACCAGCTGGGTGTCTTATAATTTAACTCAATTCTGACACCATCTATCTGGATATAACATCATATTCCACAGGTTAAGGGCTCAGACCCATGAAATTGAACTCCCCCTAACTCCCCTACTGCCCCCCCCCAGAAAAAAAAAAAAGAAAAGCAACACATGGGAAAATGCAGCCATCACCTGTTCTGTCAATTACATGCCATGGAAGTCTAGGGCTTAACCTCTCTGGGCTCCAGGAAGATATTCCTTTGGAGAAGTTGGGTCATCACTCTCTTCCCCATTTTCTTAATTTTTACTGGAGTTTTTCTTTTGAGTATGCTTTATTATCAATAAATCAATGAAACAAGTCTTAATGTGTTTATTAGTACTCTACAAATTTTAACAGATCCAAAAAAGTAAAAATATGGTTCTTTACTAGTATCCTGTTATAATTAAGTGTAAAAATGATTAAGATTACAAATATACATATACTCAACTGTTGTAAGTCAGGCTGTCTATGACAAATGCTGAAAGAATACAGGTGTTCTACTCATAGTTGTAATAAAGTTGGAGACACCACTCCTACTGTGTGGTCAAAAAGTCTTCAGTAAGATGAGGGAGAGAATGACAGAGCCAGAGAGAGAGAGAGAGAGAGAGAGAGAGAGAGAGAGAGAGAGAGAGAGAGAGAGAGAGTTGTAATTTTATTATTTTGTTATGCTTATAGAGAGCGCTGTAATTCTACTTTCATTATGCTCATCTCAGATACCATAATTGTTTCCCAGTCCTTAGTAATCTAAACCCACCTCCGGAGTCCTTGGGTAGGGAAAACTTTCACTCTATAATTCCCCATCTTGCTTAGAAGCATGCTCTTTGATCTCTGCAGTCACCTACATGTAAAACTCAACCGCTTTCTCAGTAGATAAAGAGCACACACTGACATAAACACATGTTCATTTATCAGATTTTACAGAACATTCTATTTATTGGAGGGGATGGATTAGGGAATAAACATTCCACTACCAGGAAGTCTTCTCTATTCTTTCATCTCATGCCATCTCACTGCCAACCTCACACCATCTCACTGCCTCCTCTCTATTCTCCCCATTCCTAGTTTTCTCAACACACCCTTTGTCCAGTTTGCACTCTGCCCTTACACGGATCTCACTCTTTTTAAAAGAGCTTTTATGTTCTTTTTAGTTGTTCTTAGAAAAACACTTCTATGATGATTTTTGCATATCTTAACCCCAAACAGAAGAATCTCTTTATTTAACATGAATGGCATTATTTTCTCTATTATTATGTATTAGAATTTCATCATTTGGAAGAATGATTGAAATAAGTTATAGATAAGCATAGTAGAATTAGCAAAGACACAGAGGTGCAATGATCTATTTGAGCAGAAATAAAGTTATTATGCCATTAAGAAGGTTGTGAGACAATTATGGAAGATGGTAAATGCCAGCTCAATTAAAATAAGCTTTATATCTTACATTGCAGGGATCTATTAGGAGTTTTTGAGTGGAATATAAAAATAGATGGATAAAGGGGAAAGAATATAGATCCATGGAGTCCAGTTAAAATGTCATTGTAATTATTCTGACCTAAGTGATATTACCAGAAAACACACTGGTGCCACCAGGAGTGAAGAAAATTGAGAAACACCATGAAGGAACTGTTAACATTTTCTACTATGTTGAAGCCAGCAAAATACTAGATGCACCTGGAGTTATAAAATTTAAAAAAAAATCTCTAACATTGGATTTTATGTTATAAACAGAATGTTCCTCACATACACACTTCTGCATAAAGCAAAAGATGAGTAGTGTATCTAGCTTCAAAAGTCATTTGAATAGCTCACGCAGCATTGCCTGCTATTAAGCATACCTATATAACTGAAGGCCAACTTGACCTTAAGAATAAGAAGTTCAGTCTCATGCAGTGAACAAGTTCATGTTAATAAATACTAGCTTATAATTTGCAGTACTGAATAATTCAGAATATGCTATTGTAATAAAATATTCAGAGTCAAAAGCATCTGAAGGCATTCATTCATTCATTCAACCATTTATTGAACAACTACTCTGTGGTTCAGACACCAGACTGACAATCCATGCTCAAGGGCCCAAATTATAATGGGGAAGGTAATGAAGTTGAAAACAGCAAATTTTGATGTATGTCATGATAAGCTAAATGAATTTTCTGTGAGCAAATTAGTAGTGGGACTTATCCAGATATAAGAGCAATAAACATGCATTTGACTGTTCCAAGAGATAAATTGTTGTATACCTTATTATTCTCAGAAAAGTGACTTGAGAAAGTATCTCTATCTTGCTTATGCCACTGTATCCCATTACTACTTCTCTTCCTATATGTATGTAGCATGGGGAGAGGGGGGAAGGGAGAGAATTTTTTCTACAAGAATCAGTCGTAAGCCAGAAAATAAAGCAGAATTTCTAGTATTGGTGTAAGGACCATGTTGATGGGCAGATGTAAAGAACCTTTCCTACAATTACTTTGGAAAGATATCCCTTTTTTTTATTCTATGAGTCACGTTGGCTGTAAATAAGTTCTACATGTTATTTAGATAGCCTACGTACACATTGAAGACACCCAAATTTAGTTAAGAGCATCAAAATCTTTCTTACTGAATGTTTTTCATGTTGAATTCATTGCATTAATTCAGAAATTTCTGTCAAGGCAATATGCTGGAGAAAAAAGATATTGTTTCTGGCTTTGGAGAATTCACCCATTAATGAATTTTCCTCCTTTTTGCAAAACTTCCTGGTCCCCATGTATGTCCTAATTCTATGTTTCTTCCTCTCATTTCATATATTCTTCCGTCCTCTTCCTTTTCTTCCTTCTTTTATTCACAGAAAACCATCAAACTTTTTCCTTTAAATATTGTCAGTAAACACACTGCATTGAGTTTCCACAACCAGCACTGACAGAAATGTCAGTGTTTAGTAAAAAAGTCTATTGTGCGGGGCCGAGGGAGGAGGGTGGGGACTTTCTAAGAAGCATTAAATGTGCCTTTTATCATAGATTAAGTAAATGTGAAGGGAGCCTTGGAAAGCTTCATTGGTTTTTGATGGTGGTTTTTTTCAGAAGATGGAGAGAGGAAAAAGAACCAATGATATAAAATCTTATGGAAGATGCACTTACGATCAGGTCTCTTTATTATTACTTAGAAAGTCTTTCCAATCTTGAAGACATTATCTGGTGATTGATGGCCCATGGAAATTAATTTAGGCAATCACCAACAAAATGCCTAAGTGGAGGAGAAATAATATCGAGAAGAAATAAAATAAGAATCAATAATAAGGTATTTTTTATCAATATAGATAGAAATATTTATGATAAAAGTAAAGAAAAATAACATTATATTAGTGATAGTAAGTGAAACATTATTATAACCTATTCTGCCAACAAGCAGATTATTTTATGGCAAAGTATTATGTCAGATTACATACAGCACAAAAAATGGTATTCCCAATCAAAAGGGAGAAGAGGTATAATTAAAGATTTTGGGGCATTTACCCCAGTAGGAAAAAGAAAAAAATGATTTATAGATTAGTAATGGGCAATGTTTTTCTTTTTTAAAGTTCTGGATAGTTTCGTATCTTGATAAAAACTTGTCTTTTCTTTGAAACCCCATTCCACCATAAAGGGATTGTACATATAAAATGTACCAATGGCTTTACTTCTAAAATTGGACAGTCTAATCATGCCAATACCAGTGTAAACTAATGGGCTCTATACAGTGCCAGGCATCTAGAACAAAATTAATTAGTCATTTCTTTTCTCCCCATTGTCCCAAAAAACGATTGGGGTTTCTCTTCTCCTAATTCCTGCCCCAAAGTGGTGCTCAGCCCAGGCTTTCAGAGCTCAATATCTTTTCTTATAAAAACTTGCTCTTTTTGCCTGAAATCTGTGTGTCAGCCTGAGGCTCACATTAATTTTACTGTCCTTTATCATAGGTTTGCGTCTCTTACCAACTGCCCATCATGTTTTTGATCTATTTTATTTTGTGACATTTTTCCCATTCACACCATACAGCTTGAGTGTTGGTCAAATGTAAACTAGAAGCTTTCACAACATCAAACTATGAAGCATGCATTTATGCTGTTGGTTTTTCTGTTATCATCGTCCTTCCTTAGTAGTATCTTGTGGCTGCAGCACACTGTTAATCTAATCACTCTTTAAAGTGTGTTGCTTTTAAATGTTTTATTACAGGGTAAGTGAGCAGTACCTCTATTCCTTGATGTACTGAAAACTATAAAAATAGAGGCTCTTTATTTTCCCCAAGTAGGTGTTCTTATTTATGGTTCTAGTTGGTCATTTAAATGTTTAAGAATTTGAGATTGCTTGCTAGCAATGAAAAATAAATCTCAAGGTCCTTGCTGGTTGTATAAAATGTCAATGGTGAACCAAAAATATCAAGTGATGTCTGAGAGAATCCATGACTGGACCTCTCACAGTCATAGCTAAAATGAGAAAGTTTTTTAAGAATGCTAGGCACAAATTTTAACCTCATTTCAACTTTAAGACAATAAGCTGTACTGACAGCTGAGTCATTAATCTCTTCCAGTCAAAATAAAGAAAATAATCAGGAAATACGATTTTCTCAATAATAGCACGTGTTCTATTTAAGTCTCAAATATGGGATCTGCATGTCATTTCCCTGCATTACAACATAACAAAACATTTCCCTGCATCTCCAATCTTCTGTGTTTTCATTGCACTCTAGCATACAATTTTTGTTATATTTTTGGAGAGTATCTGTTTTTTATAACTCAGTGAACTCTAATCCTACACTGTTTTAGGCCATGGGCAACTCCTGGGCAGCAGAGTCATGCTTCAGATATGCTGGCCATAATGAGAAAGCGAAAACCACTAGTGGCAACTCTCCTTATATTGCTCTCCAAATGGCAAGCACTCAATACCAAACAACATTTTGTTGTTGGAGACAATAGCATGTGATAATTTTAATAAGGAAGTGCACTTTATAAGTATAGAGTGCTTTTGAAATGTATTCTCTGCTTTGAAACACAAACTGTCTGTAGAAAGAACAAGGTGGCATTTTATCTTCAATTTTGTTTTTTTTTTTTGATAACAGAACAAACACAAAAATTATTCAGGGCATGTCTAAACAGAGCATTTACTTATAAAAGCCATTGGAGAAAATACACAAACCATGAAGAGAATTTACATTGGCTGAAAAAGAGTTGAGTTTCTAAGACATGCCTGCCAAGTGTGCCAAGTATGTTTAATGGAAAAAAAATACACACTCAGATCTAGCCTGGTGAAATTTTCTCAACTTCAAGGATAAACTGAAAAAGCATATAAACTTCATGAGAGCAAAGGAATCAATTTTACGTCATGGAGCTCATCTGGACCAATGAAGCCTAGAAGACAGCACAGTTCTCTTAACCAAGAACTCTTTACTTTGCCAAAGCATAAAAAAAGAAAAGACAATTAAAAACAAAGAAAAGCAAGCAAGCAAGCTACCTGTGAGCATGCGCGCAAACACACACACACACACACACACACGCGCGCACACACACACACACACAGAGTGTACACTCCCTGAGATAATTATAAGCGATATATACATTCTGAGAAAGTTACTCCATAAAATACTATAGTTGAATGAAAATCATGCCAGAGTCACTTAAAATACAAGGCAAGTTAATTAAGAAAGTACAGTTGTAAATGAATCCAGTATAGTTCATAGTTAATCAGAATTGATGATGATAATGTGATTGTGAACGATACTGTTGGTGTAACAAGCATTCTGTAAGAAAAAATAACTTGGACTTAAAATTCAAAACTTGTTTTAATTTTAATTTTAAAGCTTAGGTTGGAAAAAGAATCCAGGAAATATATGTCTTGAAAATTTTGTGTAAGTGGTAGTAAGGGATTATAGATTATTTGGTTTTAATATAAATAAATAAAACTATGCTTAAATGTAATCATTAAAGTGATAAAGACAAACACTGAGGAAAAATGTGTGTGTGTAATATATATACAGAGAGAGAGAGAGAGAGAGAGAGAGAGAGAGAGAGAGAGAGAGAGAGAGAGGGAGAGAGAGACTGGAATTACAGACTTGAAAACAAACAAGTTATTCAATCCAGTAAAGAAAAAAAAAGACGGGATATTGAATAATAAAAATCAAATAGAAGGAATAAGCTCAAATGTATTTATTACTAAAAATTACTGTAAATAAGCTACAGGTTTGTATTGAAAAGCAGTACCTTCATTGGGATTAAAATTTTCCAGCTTTATCTTGATTGCCAGAGAAAGGGCACCTATTTGAATGTCACATTGGTATAAGAGAAAGATATGGCCAAAGATATACCAGGATGTAAATTAAAGTGAAATGCTCTGATGTTATGATGAGGGGGCAATAATATTTATTAAGTATTTGTAATATTGCCAAGAAGTTTATTTATTTTGTGAGAAAGGCTTCATTATCCTTGTTTTACAGAGGGAGCAAATAAGGCATTGAAAGTATAGGCAATTTACTTGCTGACTAGTCCACATATGAATAAGATTTCAATACAAGATTTGACTCAGAAGTTTGTATGCTATCCATTATATCAAACTTCATTACCTATGAAACAGAAAATGGTTAAGCATATTCATATAACTATAACAGTTAAGCTGTATCTTATGAATAGAGCTGACTGCCTACTCCTAACCTTTAAATTATCAGCAATACAGACAGCTAACATCACTATACAGCTACTGTAATCAGATATTTATCATAATGACACAGTGGTTCACTGGGCTAGAAGAGAACCAAAACTCATCCAAGTGTAAATGGGGATTTTATATGTGATATTGATGGAATTATCTGCCAGTGAAAAAAAGCTGTTTAATAATGGTGTTAGGTAACTGACTATTTAGAAGAACATAAAATTAGATCCAAACATTTCATCATACATAGAAATTTATTTCCATTGAATTAAAGCTCAATTAAGTTCACAAACTTATTGCAATGATGTTGCTAACCATTTTTTATATCAGAGGGATTATTCATTAGGAATTTGTACCAACCGGACAAACAGTTAACCAAGGTTATTATTTGGAAGTACTGAAAAGGCTGCGTGAAAAAGTTAGATGACCTGAACTTTTCGCCAACAATTCATGGCTCTTGCATCACGACAATGCACCAGCTCACATATAATTGTCTGTGAGGAAGTTTTTAGCCAGTAAACAAATAACTGTATTGGAACACCCTCCCTACTCACCTGATCTGGCCCCCAATGACTTCTTTCTTTCCCCAAAGATAAAAGAAATATTGAAAGAAAGACATTTGAGTGACATTCAGGACATCAAGGGTAATACGATGACAGCTCTGATGGCCATTCCTGAAAAAGAGTTCCAAAATTGCTTTGAAGGGTGGACTAGGTACCAGCATCGGTGCATAGCTTCCCAAGGGGGGTACTTCGAAGGTGACCATAATGATAGTCAGCAATGAGGTATGTAGCACTTTTTCTAGGATGAGTCTGCAAACTTAATTGTCAGAACTCATATACATATATGACTATAATGCACTTTCATACATGTACAAAAGAGGTATAAATTCCTAAGAATCTAAAGATATTCTAATTGCATAGGAATTAAGGTTTGTGCCAAAAACGTAACTTTTTTGAGAGCAAACCAATTACAATACTGAGCAAAGTATTAATAGTTTGTGCTTTAATGAACTCTGTGACCTAATTTTAAATATTCACCACAGCATTGCATTTAAGAAAACAAAGAGAAAGAGAGGCAAATGCTTTTCTTGTATCCCTCTCCTAAGACTTCAGTGTTGATTTTTTTAACTTTCTGGAAAAAAATCCAGATTTTGCTGACTTTATTGATTTCACATAAATCTGTTCATGCTATACTTAATACACTAGTCTCAGTCTTTAGTCTCACTTGTGCCCCAAGTCATTAGTTGGATTCTAAATTGATAAGCCCAAGAATGGCATCCCCATCATATTTTATTTTAGGCTGTTTTGAACTTTCTTGCCTTTAAAGAAATCCCTATTTTCCTAAGTTTGGGTCCAGCCTTCAATGTACTAGGCATTGTCCATAGATTCTAACCTCTTTCCTATATTTTCATTATTGTTTTGAGAGACTATTTCAGAATCTCTCTGAAATGGAGGTAATAGCTAATTCAGCCATGCTATGAGGACTAGAAAATAACAACATTCTTCATCCTAGAATCAAGAGAAATAAAAAAATCCCCATAGGATCACCATTCTGAGTTCAAATGTGTAATGTTTCCTAGATTGATTTAGTGATATCATTTTCTGTGTTCTTTTAGTCTTTTGCTAAGAGTGGGGATAAGTCCATCAGCTATCTACTTATTATTACCAGAGAACGCACCTCTTACATTGCAAAATGTTATCCAAATAACAGTTATTGCTGTTATACTTATTACATGTGACTTGAGGGCATGCAAAATGGATACGCTGCCTCTCCCTGATCCTACTCTGTCCAGCATCATGTTCGTCACATTACAGCTTTTAAATCCATGCCGAAGTTTTGCTTACTGTGTAAATTTTAACATGTTTAATAAAAGCACACATAGAAATCAGAGTGCTGTTTAATCACCACTACTCCTTGCTTTTGTACCAAACCACACACCTACAATGCTCTGAGCTGTAAAATAATATATAATTATGAAAGCATGGGAGCAAGGTTGTCTTCAGATGCAGAAGCATTTATGGAGGAATTTTTAGTGTGTTTATAGTCATCAGAATTGGGTGGAGCTTTCCCCCTCCCTATCATGACAACCACGGTAAAAGTAACTTGAAATTCCTTTTACTTTATTTCAAGTGCAATATTTAAGAGTGTTTTCAAAGAAAACCAATCTTTCTATGGACACAGAAATAATATTATATAACGACATCAGATCTCTCTGAATATATAGCCTATTTGAGGGAGGAGGGGGCTTACAACCTTCCTATTGAGGTATATGTGTGTGTGTGTGTGTGTGTGTGTGTGTGTGTGTGTGTGTGTGTGTTGAGGTGTGTGTGTGTGTGTTGAGCCAGTGCTCTCTGACATGGGATTTTAAATAAAAGGTTTTTTTTTAATGTTTCTTCCTTCCATTAGATGTGCAAATCA
>NW_017731462.1:1063353-1071041 GCF_001890085.2 Hipposideros armiger | reverse complement strand
AACCAATAGAATGCCAAGTACAAATACAAATGCATACACGTTATCTTCTGGGTTATAAGAAGCTCTCCCTGTCGGGCCTCTCACATTAGCCAGAACAATAGTTCTCAAACCCACGATCTTATTAAAAGGTGGACTATGATTCAGTAGCTGGGACGCCACCCGACTTTCTGCGTTGGTGAAGGCCACCAGTAATATACACGTCGTTACCCCATAGACCACACTTGGAAGACAAACAGGTAGAGTGTCATCATCAGCCGCCAGACTGCAGGTTCACATGACCCATGTCCACAGGCTGAGGATTTCAACTGAAGTTAGTTTTGCTAAAAATTTGCCCAAATTTTTTGGAAACAAAGGCCAACCATTCAAAGTATATATTTATAAGTATAATTTCCAATAGTCCTCAAAACACTATGATTTTAAAAGTTAGTTTTAATTGTAGAGCAGCATAGTTTCTAAGATCAACATGAAAACCCTTGTTCATCAGTATTCGACTCTTGTACCTAGCTGGTCACACGTGGAGTATAGGCAAGGTTACCTGGAGAATGTCCTCACTACAAATAAACCACTTAATAAATTCAATAGTCCAAGGACACTCAAAAAACAATATTGACTCAAATCCCATTGGCAATTCTTGGGCTATGGCCAATTATACTGGGGAACCTGCTGTAGAGGCATATTTGCACTGGCTTTGCTTTTAAACCTATTTTATTTACAGCATAAATTGAAACGACTAGGCAGTAATAAGCTTTATCTTTTTAATTTCCTTCTTTTAAGTTCCCGTCATGATTTTCCTCTTTAAAAGCTTTTCCTTTTGTTTGATTAATTAAGCAAATTTATACACCCATTTACAAGGCATTTCCCCAAGTGTTACTGGAAAAACTAAGCATANTTGTTTCCCCCATTCTTTTTCCTTCCACTTGTTTTTTTCTTTAAATTTCTATTTTATCTCCTCTCTTTATTGTATAGCCTCTGGAAATATAATTTTATTTGAATTTATACATGATGTGATTATCAAGTGAATAACTTGTTGGCAAATTTGGTAAAGGGTTAATAGATAGGTAGCATTTTATTGATATACTAAGCCACTCTTTACTGATCTCATATTTAGAACACAGTTATGTCCCTAAGATTGTAAAAATGATAATTGTGTTCATTTCATCTACAAAATTTTAATTAATTTTAGCTATACTCATTCTCCCTATTTGAAAAGATTTTCAAGATACTTGTCATTTTTAATATGTATAAATTCAGTGGAAATATTAAGGTACTTAAAGAATAACAAAGGTGGTAAAGTCTTTCAAGTCCTCAAAATACTTTTTTTATTATAATTCCGTAAAGACTAAGGTTGTAGCTCAAGTTTCTCATATTATCAGATACCAGCCAAAGAGTTTCATGATATCAAGTCTTCCAATTACAGTTAAGGAATACTCTCTGTCTCAGCAAATATATACAATTATATAAAAATCACTATGACCAGAATTTTGCTGTTTAAGGTTTTCACTCTGAGGTTATATTGCAATATATTTACGTAGATTTTCTATGAGGCTTCAGGGATTTTTATAAAATAATATTTATGTTACAATAAATGTGAATGAATTATTCTGTTACCTAATTAATTGCAAAATCTAGTTGGAAAAAAAAAGTTGTCTGACTCTACATCCAAAAATAAATCCTTGACAAATGGGATTAGCTTTCTAATAATTTAAATGATTTCTTGTACCTGTAATTATGAATTCAATAAACATACCACTTTCTCTTTTTGAATATCCATTAAGCGCAAGGAAAATGTGAGCCACTTTTTCTTATTTGTAGAAAACAACTTGAGGTCATTGAGCCTGAAGAGTTTGTCTGTGTCCTTGATAGGAGGCTAGTAACATCACATTCAATATAATTGGATATGCTATGTCACTGGGTTTTAAACTAATAACAATGAAGAGGAGAAGAGGTAATGGTAAGAAATGATTCAACAAAACACCGTTCCAGAAGAAAAGTCTGTGACAAGGAGCCTTGGCAGTGAACCAACAAGAAATCTGCGAGGGCTCTTTGAGTCAAGGCTTTCCTAATTTGGTGGTTCATGCTAGTTTATGCATTCATTCATTCAACAGCTGCTTATCGAATGCCCACTTTCTGATATGGACCCTGCCCTCATGCCCTGCACTCTCCTCATACAACCTCCTCCCTAATTCCAGAAGTCCATTGTCTTATGTATTTTTCACCTAGACAGATTCATTCTGACAATCTCGTTGTGTTTATTTCATTCAGGTTCAACATGTCTGGGTTTTGTTTTTATGAGTTGTAGGAGATGCATTTGAAATAGGACAAAGAAAAAGAAAGGTGAATGCATTTGAAATCTTTTTGGGAGAAAGCAGTATCATTAGTAGGAAAATCAGAACATTTAGAGGAACACACACACTCTCTCTCTCTCTCTCTCTCTCTCTCTCTCTCTCTCTCTCTCTCTCTCTCTCTCTCTCCTCTAAGATACAAAAGACGTACTGAGAATTTAAGCCAATCTTGGAAGACTTTTGGTTGTTGACCACCAATATAATGATCAGTGACTGGGAAAAAGTAATTGTCTTTAAATATCTTGACATTATTTTGCAACTTATATGCTACAAGCAACTGTTAAAAGTTATTTTCTAGCAACACATATTCTTAAACTGAAAAAAAAAGTGAAAGGCGCAGTTTATCAAATTCTTGCACTATAAAAGTTGTAAACCGCTTGCATCTCTTCTAAAGCCTTATTTGCTATAATTAACTGCATTGGTGAATTTAGATTAAACCTAAAGACATATTGAATTAGAAACACAATAACAAAACATTGGCATTATTGAACCTTTGCAATGCGCTAGGGACTAATTTTTGTGTTTTAAACAAACTACTTCATTTGTTCTTTACAAAATCCCTACTAGGTTATTCAATCATTAACTCCATTCTACATATGAGAAACCCAGTATTTAGAGAGCTAATGATGTCACCCAGCCCAGCTGGTAAATCATAGATCCAGGATAAGAAACCTAGGTATATCTAACTCTAGTCTCCTCTCTTCATTACTACATTTCCATTCTGCTGTGTTTATTTTACAAACCCAAACCTAAAAAGGATGGCAGTGTCAATTATATTCACTAGGGCTCTCATATCTATGAAATGTGTTAATTATTTCAAAATAATTTTAGATGACCTTTAGTTGTGGGATTCAACCAAAGGCTCCATAAGTCCAATCATCTCAACTGAATGCATTTATCGTGCACACGGGAAAGGGAGAGTCTCTGAGCAGAGGTGACTGCAAATCATACAGAATGTTCTGGGGAAGCATGGGGTTCAGGGATCAGTGCAATTCATAGGCAAAAGTGGGCTGAAAACTGGGTAAGGCTGTTATTGACTGGATGGCCTCAGGGATGTGTTTAATAGAGTGGCTAGTCCCTGAGTAGCTGAATTTCAGAAAGGAACAACTTTCTTATTAGTCAGCTTGAAAGTTATTGTCAATAAAGTGAAATGGGTTTTAAACTGGTTCTGAAGGCTACTTGTTGCTATGGCTATAAAACACCAGTTTTTTTCCAAGGACTGTAGGAATTTTTCATCTTAATTTCACTTAAAACTGTAAACTATATTCTAATCTGTTTAATGTTCTTGGTTCATTTTTATAAAAAAATTAAATCCTGCTTCCTTCTGTACTAACTATAATACAATATGTATTGCTAAAGTCACTATAGGAAGAATATACCCATAGAGTATTATTTTGATAGTATTCAAACATCTAACAGTAGCATTGCCATGAAAAGTGAGCACGTGAATATGAATATTCATATACACACATGTTATAGTTTGAGATGACTGTATTCAAATCCTGGCTTTGCTTCTTCCCCTATGAGCCACCTTGGTACTTTACTTGACCACTCTAGTCCTCATATTCCTGCTCTATGATATGTAGGGAATCTTAGAATCTACCTCTTGGGGTTACCGTAAGGAATAAATAAGGTAATACCTATAGAATTCTTAGCATTTTACCTGGTAAAAGGGAAGCTTTCCATAAGTGTTAGTTGCTAACATTACCATTATAATTGTTGTTGTTTTATTACTACTGTTCAGATTTTATACAAATTAACTTATTTTAGATGCAATATTATTTTCAATTTTTACAATTTCAACAAGTTAACATGTATTTGTTAAGTAGGTACTATATGTAGGTATAGTACTAGATCAAATACAAGTCAATAATAAACATTATTATGTTTTGCTTGACATTAAGAAAATAAAATATATGGTGAAAGACAAGGATTTAATTTTATATTCTTTTAGATGGTAAGTCATTTTGTGTCAGCACCATTTGTTTTACCGATGCCAAAATCCTATTAATTTGATGACAATGTCTTCATACTATGTTCTGCGATCATGAAAACAAGGTTTCTTTTCCCTGCTTCTTCTCTCAAATTTTTTTGGTTAGTCTCAGGTAGTATTTTCTATTTAAAAGAGATATCTAGCTAGCTATAGATAGATAGATAGATAGATAGATAGATAGATAGATAGATAGATAGATAGATATACATAGAAGAACACCATTAAATGAAATTTCCCCCTAACATCACTGTTGAGATTCTAATTGAACCTGCATATACATAATCTTTTGAAGAGATGACATGCATATGGAAAAATGTCTTTTCATATGAGGGAGGTACATGACCTTCCCATGTATTCTGATAATATTTTATATTTGATGAGATTAAATCATTTGTTTCTTCTAGGTCTTTTGCCTAACTTTATCTTCAAAATTTAAAGCTTATATATTTTATTTATATTATAATTAGAGTGACTTTCATTTTTCCTTTTCTAGGAATAATGCTAATACTACTAATAAAGAAACAGCCCATATATGATATATTGTTAAACTTTGATACTTGGAGGAAAGCAAGACTGAGATTATAATAAATTAGCTAATTTTACAGAAATATTAGTCGATCCAAATAGTAGTCTTATTTTTACAGTCACATGGCAGGATCATATTTAACTCACTTAACTGCACCAACTTTTAACCTTATTTTGTTCAGCCACAACAAGTAGAATGAGTTGTTACTTTTATGTATAATTTTTCTCTTCTAATCAGGTTTTTAAACATGACACTCTTTGAACACAGGGAAATAAGGCAAATTGTTTCTCATGTTTTGTATCTTAGATATTCCATAATAATGTCATCTACTAATTCTTTAATCTCACAATTTTCTGAGATATTCTAAAATCAATTAAATAAATGTAGAGTAGTTGCTACTGAGGGGACCAGTTTTGTCACCCTGAAGCTGCCTTTTGGAAAATTGATTTTAAGCTGGTTATTAAAAAAAAGAAAAAGACTCAGAAAGAACCTTTGACCCCCTCCCCCCAAACCCCATCCCTTTCCTGCCTAAGAGATTCAGACGGAAAGGCCTGCTCCAGGAAGGGAATCTCAGGATGCTGCCTTAGCCTAATTTGTATTAAGTGTGGTAGATAGGAGGGCTTCAGGCAGGGGCCTGTTACCTGGATACCTGTGTCCCATTCTGACTTCGGAAATCTAAGACCTCCCCCCCACCACCCATTTTTCTCCATTGTCTGAAATGCCATATATACCCAATGTTGCCTCACTGTCTTTGGAATTTTCATGCTTATATGAATTTCTCATTAGCATGTATTAAACATTTGATTTTCTCCTGTTAAGCTATCTCTGTTAATCTGATTATTAGCCCAGCTAGAAGAATTTAGAAGGTGGGAGAAAAAGTATTAATTTTTTTTAGCCTCCAAGCTGCTATCTACACCTCTTATGGTTAGGGTACATGCTACATTGATATTTATCTCTAATCTCATCATTTTGTAATACCTACTGCAGGTAAATTCTGAAGCAAATTCAGTATCTATCTTTTTCCAACATAACAATAAGCAACCTTCCTGGATAAATTAGGACTGTAGTCTCCAACTTGGCCTTTTCAACAATGTATTTTACTACTAAACCAAATGTTACATCAAGATAAAAGCAGTAATTTGATTTAATAAATATATTTTCATTTACCAGGAAATCAATATCTTCAATTATGGGATATAAATTCAGGCAATAAAGTAAATATCTCTAGAATAATAGTTATAGGCTATCATTTTTAGGTGTTAATATAACAGTAAAAGTGCTATGTAAATAATATTTTTAAAAATTGATTTTAAAAAATCATTGGGAAAAAAAGTATAGGGTGAAGATTTTATTAATAAACAACATATAACTTTCAGAAAATAATAGAGGATCAAAGGTTGCAGTGGTGCTTTCATATTTACTATTATGTAGAAGATCGCTATTTTATAGAAATCTGTTACTCCGCTGAGGATTCTGTATTCCCTCCCTTTCAAATCTCTTGAGAATTTCACCATCTGTTTTTAAAAGAG
The DNA here is from genome assembly GCF_001890085.2 of Hipposideros armiger. Taxonomy (NCBI): domain Eukaryota; kingdom Metazoa; phylum Chordata; class Mammalia; order Chiroptera; family Hipposideridae; genus Hipposideros; species Hipposideros armiger. Next base: position 1,064,651 of record NW_017731462.1, on the reverse strand, counting down.
CAATATACCTGTCTAGCCTCCAGCTATTTTGCCTGTGACTCTAGCAATCACATGAAACATTGAGAACCTTGACAGAAATAGCAGCTCTTTCTGTTTCACAGCCCCCTCCCCAGAAACGTCATTTTAACTCTCTACATGTGAAATCAGTAAGCCCGCTTTCCTATGATTTGATGTGTCAGTCCAACAGCAGTTCACTGAGTGCCTTTGAATTAATGGGTGTAGAATTGGAGGCAGTAGGCATGGTGTATCTTTGGGTCTTAGTAAACCAACATGGCTTTGTTTATGAGATATAAACTGGCCTAAAGACATGAGTTATAATTATGCAAAAATATATGGATTATTTTAAGAGGAAGTGGGCACTGACAACAAAAAGAACATATGAATCATTCTAATCTTATTTAAATACCTTTTTAAATAATAAAAAATATGGGCTTTTACTTTACAATATAATTTTTAATTCTATCTTGATTACAGTAATTTACTGTAAAGAGAATTCAGACTAATTTGATAAATTATTTTTGGATCAGAAAAAATTTTGCTCATTATAGAAATTTGGAAAAAAAAATGTAGGAAGAAAGACGTGGTAGGTCAAATTTTAAGTTGACCTCTGAATGACTCTGGTTCTTGTGGGATTCCCTTTCCTCTGAGTGTGGATAGAACCTTTGAATATGATGTGATATAATCCCCATGATTATCATATGAGTCCTTTAAAAGCAAAGTCCTTTCTCTAACTATAAACAAAAAGGCAAGTCAGAAAGTTAAGATGCATAAGTATGTCACACCTGTGGCTGGCTTTGAAGATGAAGGACTATGTGGAGAAGACCTGAAGCAGCTTGTAGAAGCTGAGACCAACGTCTGGGTGACAGCCAGCAAGAAAACAAGGGCTCAGTCTTATAAGGGACTGAGGTCTACTAACCATCCAAATGAATCCCCTTTTCTGACCCTCTGAATGAGAATCTAGCTTGGTGATCACCTAGACTTCAGCCATATAAGAATAAACAGAGAACCCACCTCATGCTGCCCAGATTTCATTTAAAATGGTTGCCTAGGATTTTGACATTGACATTGACAGTTCACCTATTTCCCCATTTTGAGTATTTAGACTGTTTAAGGTGTAATAAGATTTTTGTTAAGAGTGTAAACTACATAAATTTGTATTTCAACTCCATTACACCCTTGCTGTGCAACTTTAGGAAAGTCAGTTCACATTTCTGTGTTTCAGTTTCCAGAAAAGTAAAATGGGTTCAACAATTGTACTTATTTCATAGGTTTATTGTGAAATATATATACCGTATTTG
>NW_017731462.1:1037702-1060137 GCF_001890085.2 Hipposideros armiger | reverse complement strand
AGTCCACATTTGATATGCAGTAATAAAAATACTTAAAGATTTAATATCATTACCATAACATTTTAATTATTTTGAAATATTTAAATACTTGTCAATTCTACATTTATTAGATTGTTTGTCATATTTCTCTATCCTGATTATAATTATTCCCTTACAGTGAATAAGACAAATGTGAGGTAATACTATCAGTAATTAAAGATACATCCAATCCAGTTGTGTTCCTTGATGTTTTGTTTGTTTTTCATGTAGTTTGAAAATTTGGGCAATGCACAAAACTGTTCATTTCCTTTAAAATCTTTCCAACAACTTTGTAACTACATTAATAATTTGAAAAATAAAGTATCTAATATCATGTATCACATTGATTATTTTAGTAGCAAGTTTTTCACACTTCGTCATTGAACCAAGAATTCTGTCATCTTGTGAAAAGATAGAAAAATTGCCTGTGCTAGTGAGATTTGTAAATTGGAGCCAAGTGTGAAGGTAACATGATGAGAAAAGCACATTAACCAACCTAGAGTTCAATACAAGATTAACACTTCAGCCTAGACGTGTGTGAGAGGTTACTAACACAAACTGAAGATTCCAAATTTAAGACAAGGAGGCTTCAATTACTCAGTTCCATGCTTTAAAATTTTTCTGAAAATTAGAAGCATTACATAACTTGCACCTAAATTTAAGATAATTTTTTTTTTTAGGTATTTCAGAATACGACTTCCCTTAATGCTAACTCAGAGTCATTGAGCAACTCTAAAAGCCTGGCATTTGTATGCTTTTCCGTTCCTAAAAGTGAAGACTGGAGGTAAGATGAAGCACAGAAAGCTTGACTAACAGCTGGAAGAATAAAAGCAAGTAGAATACAATACAGGCTTAGCTCTCAGTGCACAAGTATGCCAACCAATCGCTGAGAACGCACAGAGTTTTCAACGGGAGACAACCTTCCCCCAATTACCCTAAGTCCACATTACCTCTAATGTCTTCCAACTGTAGGTTCTTCACTCATCTAGCACATCTTTCTTTCCATAAAAAAACAAAAAAAGAAAACAAACAAACAAACAAGCAATTATTCATCTATATACGTGCACCCTGCTTTTGCCACTTCCAAGCTTTGGTCCAAAATTCTCTCTTGGTATCTCTAGTAATAATACAATTAGTTGTAGTTTATATTTTTTACAGTTCACTACAGGTAAGACACTATGCTAAAAGCTTTATACTTATTATCTTATTTAATTGTCCCAATACGTGTGTGATTTAACTATTGCTTTTACCCAGTTTTTCTGATGTGGAGGGTTATCTGCCTTTTCTTTGCCTTGTTCTAAATATGTGCCTTTATGTAGATTTCTTCCTCTGCATTAAAAGGTACAGGCTTTTCCCTCTTTTCTTACTTCCCCAAAGTTATCTACTCCCATTTCTTACTTCACCTCTTCCTTAGGCTAGCTATGTATTTTTTTTTCTCTCCAGTGAAGAAAAAGGTTTTGTTTGTTTGTTTGTTTGTTTGTTTTTTGAGTAGCCATCTGTTTATATTTCCTGTCATCAATTCTTAATCTCTGGTTCACTTTGATCCACTGCATCTGGTCCAGGGCCTGCTAACCTGTGAAACTCCTGTGTAAGAGAACAGCACTTCTGCTGAGTCAAATGGTCCTTGGTAACCCCAGACCCTCTGACTTCCATATAGCAAATAATATCCCAAACCGTAACATAGTTATCAACGTAGACTCTTAAACTAACAACTTCATAATGACCTGCATTTCTCCACTGCTGTAACTAGCAAACTATTGCTGTGTAACACACTTAGTTGCCTAAAGGATAACACATTTATTATCTCACATGTTCTGTGAGTTGAGAGTCTGGGTATGGCTAAACTGGACCTTTGATTTAGGGTCTCGTGATGTGGTAGTCAAGGTGTTGCCAGGGCCTGCTGTTTTATTTGAGGCTCAGTTAAGCGAGGAACCACTTGAACCTCACTCGGCTTGTTGGAAGAACTCAGTTCCTTGAGGCTGTATGTAGGAAGCAGGGCTTGAATTCCTTACTAGCACACTTTGTAACTTTGGCTAATCAATATCTGATGAGAAAGCCAACATGAATCAGTAATAACATCATTACTATTTAGCTAGTATTTACAGAAAATTTTGTATGTGCAACCACAGCTTTAAATTCTTTCATGTTTTAATTCATTGCATCATCACAACAATGTTATGAGATAAGTAGCATTACTGCCTCCGTGTTATGAAAAAACTGACCCAGGAACAAGTTAAGTGAGTTATCCAAGTTCATATAGCTAATTAATAATGGAACCAGGGTTCATAAATAAACCTTTTGAGTTAAGGATCCACATTTATAACCATCCCACCATAATGAATTTCTTATAGAAATAATTTATTCTTTTAAATTTGGAAGAGTGAAAAGAATGTTTGTGAGAAAGCTGTATTTATGTGTGCAATCAAACTGGAATTCATTAAGAAAACATTTCATTTTTTTTTTCTTTTCTAATGCTAGTTAAGTTTTGTGTCATCAATAAAATCAGGCCAGTCATTAATGCTAATAAATGCTGCCTCTGTCCCACACACATTTTAATATATCAGTCTTAGGGGAGATGGTTCAGTCAGGAATAGACCTATAGTTATCATTAAAGAAATGGGGGCAGTGAAGGAAAAATAGTGAAACAAGTCAGCCTGAACAAGGGCTGGTACTGTTTTCATGAATTTCCTGCTTATTCAGAAACAGACTGGTATGCCACTAAATAAGTTACTGAAATTAGGGGACCAGCTTTAGTTAGGTGATGCTCCAACAATACAGAGGGTGCCAAAAAATGTACACATATTTTAAGAAAGGCAAACTATTAAATTGTAATACTTTATACTGATAACAAAAGATGAATACAAGTCACGTTTGACTTCTGCAATTATAAGAGGTGTTCAAAGTGGTTACCATCGGCATCCAGACACTTCTGATTATGGGGAACTACTGCTTGAGCAATGTTGACCAAAGCATCCACTTTTATACATTTTTTTGGCACCCCCAGTATTTCCTAAGTTTGTGTCCAGACAATGATGCCTAGACATAGAATATCCTGCTTTAAGACCAAGAGTGAGATACCAGGGAAAAGGGGATACTGATGTCACTACTTTTATCACTGAAGGCAGGGGATAGTGGTTTGAAATAAATAAACAACTATTCAAGAGTATGGCTATTGTATGTGCTACCTTGAATTGTCAACATTGAGTGAATATGTTCCCGACTAGAACAGCTAGCAGTGCAATGTGCATAAATGTATAAGCTTTGGTTTCCTCATTTACAAAGAGGAAGTGAAGAGTACTTACTTCATATTAAATTTTAGCGTATTAACAATTAGACAAGTTAATATCAAAATGACAACAGCCCAGATTCTGGCATGCTGGCAGAAAATAAGAGCTTAATGTTATTTATATTAGTCTTTGTAATATTGTTATAATTAAATAACATTTTATATATATATATATATATATATATATATAATATATATAGTCCTTAACTTGATAAATGATCTTTATTACAATATTATTTAATTATTAATTATTATTATAATTACAGTATTATAGGTACTTTCATTAAGTGCTTCCTTCATGACCAAGTTGTATGCAGTTCTTGCAAAGAGGCACTTTTTAGTAAAATTTTAGAAAACGAAGATTCTATAGGGACTACCATATGTATTATTAGAAAGTCTGGCATCATTTCATTAAGACTGAGAAGAACCTGAAAGTTCATTATTGGATTTCTGCACGATGATGGGACATTAAAGGGGCCTTCCTGATAGTCCAACCTTTCTTCAAGAAGTCGTTTCATATATACTCAAATAAAATCAAGTTAAAATATGTAGAAAATGTAATCAAATAAAATGTGATCTCATACTGTCTGTATTAATGGAGCTTTAGCAGTTTCATGATCGACTCTGTATGCCAAATTCTTTAGGTCCTGGATGTTATTTGGCACCAAATGAGAGGTCTTTTGTAACCAAAGCTAAATATCAATGGAACTACTTTATGATCCCATTTAATAACAGGGTTTGATGAAACAGGATATCCACCAATGGCATTATATTCATATTACTAGTTGATGCTCTAATAAGCTTCATATTAGAAAATAAAATCAATGGCTTCATTTGGAAAATTTTAATTATTATCTAGCAGATGTTGCAACCTACAAAATGGCTAATATTAATGACATTTCTTGATAAGGCCAACAAGGCAAGTTGGCTACAAAGGCAAGAACATGACCAAACATTGAGCAAGTTGATTGGTGGTTGCTCTCATTATGCATTGAGTTTTTGAAATCAATGACTAGTTTCTTCTTGTATGACCAGGAATGAAACATAGACATATTCTGCATCTTAGTCTCAGACAATATTTCCCAGGCTCTCACTCACACAAGGCAAGTTTCACCAAAAAACATTAAAGGCAATTGAGTGATTTCCTGTTATTCCTCTGATGGAGGATATAATGAGCTTAGAGAAAGGTAGAGAGGAAGAGAAATAGAAGTAAGGGCATGGATAAGCTAAACTGGACCCTCCTTTAGTACGTCAGAGTTGACTGAATATCAGCCTGATAAACATAGTTGGTTCCATAAATCTCTATAGTACTTAAAGCATTTTATCACAGCTTATTAGACTGTGATAAAATGTACAGTTCAGTATATGTCCTCATATATTCTGGAAATTACCAGCACCCATTTATATGAAACCTGTACTAGTAGTTTTAATTAACTGAAATCATCTGCTTGGAATTATGCTCTCAATTTAGCTCACATTTCAATCTCCATAAATTCTTTCTCAGTGCTTTACTCTGTAGAATGCAAATAGGTCCTATACCAACCCCAGGAATGTCTAATGGCATTAGGCAATGGATCTTGTAGAACATTCAGCAATATACAGCATTGTTGGTATGCTGTACTAAACTAGCTGTGTTATGCTGATTTAACGTGAAAAACAAACAAAATTTCATTTACACTAAATTCACCACCTCTTGTTGCCAGAATAGTATTAATATTTGAATCAAAGATAATTGACTGGATCAAAGGAAATAACATTGGGTTGTCAGAAAAGCCATGATGTATTTTTTCTACGTTTTTCATCGTAAAAATGCGTCATGATTTTTCTGACAACCCAATATTACCTCCATATAGTATATAAAATATTTGTTTATTTTTTGTATAAAATTGAGGATGAAATTGATACTATTCGACTTAAAATATTGAATGGCTTTCTACAATATTGTATCCGATGCATTTATCTATATTAAAAGAAAATAGTACCATTAACATATATATTTTAGCCATATTAACATTTTTTTTATATTTTGTCTTATTTCTTCTTTTCTTTAATTAAAATAAAATATTATTAATAAATCTCAATATTTATATGTCACTATATGAAAAAAAGCACATTAGGTTATATATACAAACAATATTTATCAACTATAAGTTAAAAAAGGCTTAGTGTATCTAGCATTCAGAGGAGTGAGCTGGGGTGGGGTGAACCAGGATACTAGAAGTGTTAAAAAATATTTTGAAAAATGTACTGAGTAAGGTTTACAAGTGATACAAGGAGGCTTATTGCTTTTTTTCTTTACTTCATGCCCTGTCTACCAGCCCCACTGTGAAATACCGGTAAGTACATATAAGATTTTGCTGGTTTTAGTTTTACAGACAGACAAAGTCAGAGTTTGATGGACTTTTATCTGACTTTTCTCTGCATGAATGCTATGTTTCCTTCATGATCATCACAATTCCAAGGATAGTTTTATGCAAACAGTAGGCATTTAATAAATATTGCTGGTTAACCATGTAATCAAATTGGTAGTACATATTCCTATTTCTTTTGCTTCTTGGCAAATGGACCAAAAAAATGCAATGAACTAATTTGTATCACATGGGGGAGCGGGGGACACAGAGTGTTTAATTCAGTCTGATGTTCTTTCCAAATGGTTCAGTATTGCCTTGAACTGAGTCTGTTCCCATGATCAGGCAGAGTGAGTACAATACTCTCTGGAAATAAAGTGCTCACCCATGTGATAAAAATTAACTCCATCAGAGCGCCAGGGAGTTAATGGTAAATTATTTCTTCTATGATACCAAAATGAATCAAGTTGCCAATTAATCATTTCTCAGGGCTTGCCCAACTACAGGCTGCAGTTTTTGGAAATGTCTTGGGAAGACAGTCTGTGCCTTCTTTCTAGCTTGCTGTCTTCATAGGCCTTAGGAGTCTTTTCCCTCCTTTGTGCTCTTTGGCGTGCCCTCATTTAGACCAATGTTTAGAGTATGAATATCTCTTTGGCAGACAAACTGGCCTGTAGCATCATTTGGTTGCAGTAGTATTTCTCCCCTGCCATGCTGGCTGAGCCCTGATTTTGTTTCACTGTCCAAAGCTTTTCAACGTCAAAATCAGAGCCCTCATTTTGTTCATCAGGTAACCTGATGGCTTGGAGCAAATCATGGTGGTCCCCTTCCCCCTCTAAGGGGTTAATTAGTATAGGTGAGGATTTATGACACAGTTTAATCTGTGGGATAGGAGGAGAAGTCTGTTGGGAGTAGACCTGGATCAGATTTTTACTCACTGCTAAGGCAGAGCACAAGAAAGAAGCAACCTCTCGTCTACCACAGGGTGTCTGGACCTCTAGCTGCTGTAGCCATGTTGCCACCAAGATAAGACAGGATAAGACTAAGACTGAGGACCACAGCACATAGATATAGAAAGAGCTGTGTCCTTGAAAACAGCATTGAGTCCTTTGATAGTGTTGGGCCCTACCTCTAAACCTCAAGTCCAGCTAAGTAAGAGGAGTAATTTGAAAACTGAGGACATCTCTGGCATATTATAAAAGAAAATCTTCCTGTATTGCTTACATCAGTTCAGACAGAGTTGTCTTCTAATTGTAGACTAGATAAACATGTTCTTTGAGCCTATCTTAGGAGGTCTGACAATTAAGTTCTCAACTTATCCTAGAAAAAGTGCAACATACCTCATTGCTGAATATTAATTACTACAGTCATCTTCAAAGTACTTCCCTTGGGAAGTTATGCACTGACGCCAGCCCCTAGTCCACTCATCAAAGCAATTTTGGAACTCTTTTTCTGGAATGGCCATCAGAGCTGTCATTATATTACCCTTGATGTCCTGAGCCTGAATGTCATCAAAATGTCTTCCTTTCAATATTTCCTTTATCTTTAGGTAAAGACAGAAGTCATGGGAGCCAGATCAGGTGAGTAGGGAGTATATTCCAATACAGTTATTTGTTTACTGGCTAAAAACTTCCTCACAGACAGAACCATGTGAGCTGGTGCATTGTCCTGATGCAAGAGCCATAATTTTGGTCAAAACGTTTGGGACATTTTCATCTAAATTTTCAACACAGCCTTTTCAGTAATTCCAAATAGTAAACTTGATTGTTTGTCCAGTTGGTAAAAATTCAGTGAATAATCCCTCTAATATCAAAAAAGGTTAGGAACATCGTTGCAACAAATTCACAAACTTAACTGTCAGACCTTGTACATAACAGGAAATAAATATGCATTTTGATAGGATGTGTGGGGACTCTAAAATATTCTGTTCTTGTTGAAGCAAGGTTCCTATATATAGACTGGGTCTTGGTCTAAAGATATTCAACAGAAAAGACCATTCTTAGAATTCTATACTTAACCAACAGACTTAATATGAAAATAATTAATACTTGTGTTTATTAATAATTATTTAAATAAGCCTGAGTAAAGTAGAATTTACACTTTTTGAAACTAAAAGAATATTCATATTTATTTGTAGTGTTTTGAAAGATTTAGTGGGGGATGTCAAGATCCTTATTTACAGGAGGAACTTTTTAATTGCAAAGCATAGCCAATATTTTTATTAAGCCTTACCGTAAGAGCAGATATACTGTGCACAGAGAATCTTTTTTGAAATGGGGACCCCAAGAATAAATAGACAACCACTTTGTTGGGATTAGATTAAAAAATACACAAAAACAAAATGGCACACACACTCCAGGATAGTTTGGATATATTGGGTTGTCAGAAAAGTCATGACACATGTTTGCAACAGATGGCACTGGTTCATTTTTGGAAGTACTAGAGTCATTCACATCTATATTATTGTTATGTCATTTGACAGCTGATAGTTCTAGCTTCATTCTAAAAAAAAATTGAGTGATTTGGTTGACTTTTGGAGATTTTACAACAAGTTGAAGATGAACTGCATTTTTGCCATATTTTACTGATTTACTTCCGTAAAGGGAATAACGTGTGTCAAGCTTGTGAAAAATTGCATAAAGTTTATAGTGACAATGCTCTACAAGAACATCAAGTGCCAATGATAGTTCATGAAATTTGATGCTGGTGATTTTGATCTCAATGATGCTCCTCAGTCAGGGAGGCCCACCGAGTTTGATGACAACAAAATAAAAGCATTGATCAAGTCAAGCCCACATTACATGACACGAGAGATTGCAGAAACATTGAACATCCATCATTCAAGCATTCACGACCCCTGAAGAAGCTGGGATATGTAAGCAAGATCGATATTTGGGTTCCACTTGAACTCAAAGAAGTTCATTGATGGCGCATATAAACACCTGCAATATGCTCATTAAACTTGAGGAAACTGATCTGTTTTTGAAGCAACGATAACTGGTGATGAGAAGTGGATTGTTTACAACAATGTGGTGTGCAAACGGTCTTGGTCCCAACGTGATGATTTGCCTCAAAAGACATCGAAAGCACACATTCAACAGAGGAAGGTTATGCTCTCAGTGTGGTGGGATTTTAAAGGTTTTTCGAGTTCCTACCAAGGAACCAAACAATCAATTTGAATGTGTACTGTTGGCAATTGGACAGTTTGAATGAATCAATCATCCAGAAACGTCCAGAGCTTGTTAATTGTAAAGGAGTTGTGTTCCATCACGACAACATGATACCGTACACAAGTTTGATCACCAGTCAAAAATTATTGGAGCTTCAATGGAATGTGTTGCCACACCCACCATCCTTGCCTGACCTTGCACCATCAGACATCTACTTGTTTCACTCTCTTCAAAACTCCTTGCATGGTATAATGTTCAATTCAGATGAGGCTGAAAAACAGCACCTTGTTCAGTTTTTTGCAAATAAAGACGGTTCCTTCTATGAACAAGGGATTATGAAGCTCACTGAAAGATGGAAAAAGGTTATCAAACAAAATGGGCAATATATCATTGATTGGTTTTTGTTCTTTATATAAATAAATGACCTTTAAAAAACATAGACAAAATGCATCATAACATTTCTGACAACCCTATAGAGTTATCAGTAATGAAGAAGGGTGTCAGAGGTAGTGAAGTATAAAAGAAATAAAATCTTTAAATAATGCTTCTATACAGAAACCATTTTATATTTTAATAGCACTTGGACAAATAATATGTATGCTGAATTATTATCCAAAGATCAAAAATCTATTTTAAGTGGACCTACAGGTAAATATTAGGAAAGAATATTATAATGATATTTCAGATGGAAGGAAACCACATTTTATAGTCCTAAACAGTAAAACATGTCCATTGAATATCTGGTCATTTCAGATTAAAAATCTAAAGGTTTTACAGTGTGTATTGTTATGCTAAAAGTCAGAGACAAGCAATGGCTGGGAACAAAAGACTCGCTTGTTTTGTTTTGTTTTACAATGTAAGAGTCACCTAGATAATTAATTAGTATTAGTTGACACTCATGTTTTTGGTTTGTAGTGCCAAATAAACAGCCCTATAGAGTGCTTGCTAACTATAATCCTGTTAACGTTGACTACAAAACAGAATAGTGTTCACATCTTACTTTTATCTATCTGTAAACATAATAATAATAGTAATAACAGTAATAGTAATAATAATAGTGTCCTATTTTTTCCTTAAAATAAAACAATCACAACTTTCCTAACTCTTGACTGTGTGAAATACTGTTATTGTCAAAGGAAAATTTGCATAATGCTTTTGAAGTATTTAATAGCTATGATAATTTTAATCTACTATGAAATGTTTATAACATATAAGAAACACATTTTTATTGTGAAAGAGGATTATTAAGGCATATCATCTAATTGAGAAAACAATGGTAATACATGGATAGGTGACGCTTACAGGTTTATGTTTTGCAAAAGGTTTAAGATTTCCAATCAGAAATGAAAGAGAAGTGACAACAGACACCTCAGAAATATAAAAAAAAAATTAAGAAAATACTACAAACAACTGTACTCCAACAAATTAGATAATCTGGAAGAAATGGATAAATTTCTAGAGGCATACAATCTTCCAAGGCTGAATCAAGAAAAAACAGAAAATCTGGACAGAGTAATTACTACCAATAAAATTGAATCAGTAATCAACAAACTCCAACAAACAAAAGCCTCTGGCTAGATGGCTTCACAGGTGAATTTCACCAAACATTCAAAAAAGAATTATCACCTATTCTTCTCAAACTATTCCAAAAAACCCAGAATGAGGGAAGGCTCCCAAGCACATCTATAAATATATATATGGGAGAGAGAGAGAGAGACAGAGAAACAAAAAATGTATACCTGTTTTAAGAAAGGAAAACTGTACTAAAATTGTAATAATATATACCGATAACAAAAGATGAATACAAGTCATATTTGACTTCTGCAATTATCAGTGCTCAATATATACATTTATTGTTTTAAATAAAATAATAATCCCAAAAATATTTTCCTAAAGTTATTTAAACAACTTCAGCTGGTTTTTGCTATAAGTATAGTAGTTCCACCCACAAAAAATATTTCAAGGATGTTGTGCACTGATTTTAGAAGCTCTGAAATTTTGTAAGGAATTGTGCTTTCAGTCATATGTAAGTAAATGCCAAGTCAGAAATCTTTATTGTACATGTGAAATGCAGGCTCCATCATTTACCAACACATGAAAGTGTGCAGACTCCAATGCTAGAGAATATAGAAAGCATATGCATTAGATGAAAAATAATGCTGTTGTCCAACCATTTAACAAATGATTCATTGGAACTCGCCTTGATTTGTGATGTCTGAGAAGGAACATGTTTATTACCCAATGCCATAAAAGTTTATACTTAAGTAGTTATAAAGTTAAGGCTTTTACACATATTTTTATCTTTTTATTCTTTCTTTATCCTTTACTTATTTAGATGTATTGTCACATATTTTATAGAGGTTTTAATTTGTTCTAGAGGTAATGCTCAGACATTTTTAATACCAAGTCAAGTTACAACCTTAAATGCATTGACATAAGAAGTTCCAAATCTGCTTGCTATAGGCCTTTGTAGATCATTGCTCTTTCTTCTGGTTGTATGCATTTGGCAGCATTGAGACAAATGTTGCCATAAAAGGATGCTCCACGTAGCACACCACCCATTTCAGTGAATGTATTATATGTTTATTTGAAATGAAGGTCTCCTTTGTTTCACGTCCTGTGCTATGATATTTCTGTGAAATAGCAGCGGTATTTCTCTTGAGATAAGGTCTCACTTCAAAGATGATTGAAGTAGCTTCAGAAAATATGACTTGTAAGACATCATGTGCAAATAACATAAAATATGAAATATAATAAGTTCTGGAAATAAGCTACTGTTATTGTATAGAATAATGCCTGAACAGTAATATATACAACCTATACAGTCATTTGGATGTTATAATTTTTGTTTTTAACATATAACTCATTTGTCCACATGCATCATTTATACATATGACTTAAAAGTTATCTCAGGGCCGGCCGAGTGGCATGTTGGTTAAGAGCTGGCTTGGGATGCGAGAGGGCCCCAGTTCAGATCCCACACATGAGGGCCAGTGATACTGCCCTCTACAGCTAAGATGCTGAACAACAGCTCGACCTGGAGCTGGGCTGCCGTGAGTCGCCAGTGCCGGCAGGTGGGTTGCCATGGGCTACCATGTGTAGCCAGCAGTTAGCGTATGCGGCCAGCAGCCAGAAGCCGGTGACTGATCTGCCTCGCCCAGGAAGAGCGCAATGATGGTGCCAACTTGGGCCAGTGAAGCAACGTACTGCAAAACTAGACTGAAGAACAAAACGACAGCAACTTCTCTGTTCCCATCCCCCAATTCCCCAATAAAAATCTTAAAAAAAAAAAAGTTATCTCAGAGATTTGCCTATTCTGTTAGTACTGTTCCCATTGCCTTGAACAGTGCCTGGAATACAGTAACACTTTAGCAATATTTTTTGAATGAATGAATAAATGAACTATCACAGCATTATCCAGGGCTATCTTTCTTGTAGATAAACAAAATATTTCAGAGTGAAACTGTCTACATAAATGTGTGTATTTGCTAAATGAACCTGGTGATTATCTAAGCAGAGATAAAGTAGAAGAATATTTTCTTATATCCCTATATAAGGGCAAGCCAAACATGTTTTCCTTTAAAAGAAAATTATCTGCGTTGATTAAACAGAAGCTCTCAAACTTTAGTCTGCATAAAAATTCCCTAGAAACTTATTTTTTCATATATATTTTACATTTAACTGTAAATGATTTTAATAAAAATTAAATAAATACTTGTTTCTCAATACTCAGCTTAAGGAATAGATCATTACTTTGAAATCCCTCTATGTGTTCACTTGGATTTCCTGGTTTTGACCTTCATATAAATAAAGACAAGAAGGGAAGGGAAGGGAAGGGAAACTAAAAGCCATGATCTCCAATACATCAAGCTAATTTCCACCCATGCTTTACACATGGATCATGCTATGGACTAGGAAGGGAATCAATGAAAATTTTAATAATCTGGTGAAGACATTAAAATCTTTTTGTTAGAATCCTTGGAAGAATGCACAATAAATGATTGGTAATTGCCCTGTAAACTAAAGGCTCTGCCTTCATCCTATATTCACAGTTATTTAATAAACATCCTCATCCCTCACCTCGGCACTGTGCTAGGCACTAGGTATCTAATAGCAAAGAACACAGAACATGGTGCTCTCTCCTCATAGAGTTTATAATCCACTGTGTAGGAATTGGGGGACAAACAAAAATTTGACAAATTTATTTTTATCAGTTGTCAACTTCTTTGGAATAAATACATTGTTCATCACACCCTTTGTTTCATTAAGTCATCTGACCAAGGAACCTTATGCATTTTTTTTCCTTCTTTTGTGTGTGCCAATTAGTATACACTGGTACCATGCAACACCATAACTGAGTAATCAGTTAAACTTAACTCATAATAGCTAATGAAACCATTTTCTCTACCTCTGGTTCCTCAGATTAAAGGGCTCCATTGAAAATTCTTCCAGAGTGTGAAAGGGTGTGAATAAACTCGACAGCCTGCCAATCTTCAGCTTGAGATTTAATAGTATTTGATCATTAGGGACTTTCATTTTACCATAATTCATTTGTACTGAAATGCAGAAGAGAAATAGTATTAATAGACTGTTGTAGTAGAACATAGAGTAAAATGCAGTACTAATAGAAATGAGGTTGTGACATCTGGCTAGGAGTAAATATCAGGGAGAAAGAAAGCAATGAATTCCAGGCCAAGAGTGTGGCTTTTGATCAGCTCTGTAGGGAGTTGAGGTGTGCAGCAATATTTGTCAGAACTGAACTTCAGGGCGACATACATACAGTAGTCTATAGAATGAATGACCTCCTCAAATGCTTTATTTCATTTTTAAAAAGCAGTTAAGAGCAACCCAACATTTTCATTTTAGTGTGTGTTGATCTATCACTTACCTCTTCACATTGCACATTGATAAGAACTATATCTGAACCAAACCTTGTAACTCCTGTATGAATTCAAATCATATTTATTCTTTGAATATAAATCAGTATAATTATAGACTAAGAATGAGCAGACACCCTCTATTGGTGGGTGTATTTATTAATTTAGTCAGCAGCTGTTTATTTATTGACTCCCTACTGTATATAAGGTCACTGTTCTAGACCCCAGGGTATAGAAATGAATAAAATGGGCTGATATCCCTGCCTTTATGGAGTGTATATACTCACAGGGAGAGAAAAATCAATGGACAAGATTTATGTGTAAATTATACAGTGTATTAAAAATGACGGTTAGTGTTATTTGGAAAAAATTAAGTGGAAAAGCTGAATATGGAAGCCAGAGTATCAATGATAGGCAGTTAGTTTAAATGGGGAGGGGGGATTTAGAAAAGTGAATAGGAGAAGATGAAATACTTATAATCAGTGGAATAAAAAGGGGGTATATTTTACCCTCCTGAATATCCTCATTTAACATTTTCAGGAAATTTTATGGAAGCCACATACTCTACCCTCCTGTCATTAGGAATAGGAAATGCAGACATTTTCGCCCTTCCAAATGACATTGTTGTACTATCGGAAATCAGAATGCCTCTTGAGCAGCCAAACAAGTTGGATGTGACTCCCAGAGACTATCAACTTTGTAGCAGCGCTTAGGCTAAAGCTAAATTTACATTTGGCATAGTCTAACTTCACATCAGCCACAGTAAATAATTCCACCAGGAGTCCCTTAGGAATACATTTTGCAGCTCATGGCCTCAAAACGAGGCAGTGCTACTCATAATCGTATGTTCTAGAGAAGCCAATTGAGATTTTGCCTCTTCCAAAAATGATCTCAGCCACAGCCTCCCCAAGCTGTATGGTGCAGATTTCCATGGGATTAAATCCTGGTTAGCAGATAAATAGCATGCATGGTCCCTTCTCCATGGCAGATTTCGCTAATAAGTCATGACAGTTTTTGCCACAAAATACTAAGACTACCTCAAAATTCTACTCAAGTTAGACTTCTGGGCAGCTGGTACCAGTCTAGCTGAGATGGCTTTTAAGATAAAACAAAGAAATGTCTTTGGTTGATGGGGATTAAAAGGTATTTATAAAAATTTATTCTACTCACAGGTCCCCTACTATTGATTTCCAATGCGTACAGGGAGTGATCCTCCAAGTGGGCAAGACTATAACTCAACCCCTTAATTTCCTTAACAGAATGTAACCTTGCTGCCAGACCATCTGGTATCTTTTCAGTCTTCAGCATAGATGTGTGTGTGCCAGGTGCTTGCCTGGGAGCTCAAACCTGAAATGGTTATCATTTAGCTCCAGGCAAAATGTGGTGGAGGCAAATGGCTTCTCATCAACATCGATCCAAAAGACATGGTAACAATTCATCTCTCTAGGTAGGTTCAAGTTAGAGCACTAAAAAACAGTCCACTTGGGCGTACTTCTTTGCAATGATTTGTTGCCATTGATTCTGTCGTCAGCTTTCCAATTTTAGCAATATATGTAATAGCTGAATGATGACACTTTCGGCATTTTCTGCAGATATTAAAGACATTGTTATTCAATATATTTTACATGTAATAAATTGTTTATAAGTTTAAAAACTATAAAATGTTTACTTTCCCTGAAAGCTAATTATTTTGCTTTCAGGTGACAAGAAGCCATATTATTTCAGTTTGCTTCTTACCTTGCCAGCCACAAATTTCAAACCTAAACTTAATTTTAAGTTGCAGCAAAAATCTCCTCCATGTTTTATAATTTAGCTCTCACCTTTCCTGCTGGATACTTTTCTATATTGACTCTGAGCTCTTTAAAATGCTGTGTGAAAATATGAGTTTTATTTCAAACAACTCCAAAGTATATAGAAATAGGCATATGCATATTAGAAATGAATAAATCCATACAGATCTTGCTTTCTGGGTACCTGTATTGGATACCACTGTAATGGATCCCTGTAATGGCTCCATGGTGCACCACTTCTGTGTCTGGGTTACTGTAGTCGTTATCTAGCTGTAGAGAGTTTAGACTGCTGCCAGCTCACAGCCCTGGCCCTCTTGGAGAAATGCCTCAATATCAGGACACAGCTTTGAAAGGCTCTGTTCTTCCTAGTGGAGGGCTGACGTTCAAGCATAAGCTGCTGCAGGGATATAAAAGCTCTGACATTCATTTCAATTTGAAACAGACGGGCCATTCCAGCTTCAGAGCTCCATCCCCATACAATCTGATAAGACCTCCCTCACGACCGCACTGTAGATCATCTCTTCTCTCTGCTTGACCTTGTCCTTCTAACTTCATACAGGTGAATCTCTCAAGCACTGCTATACACATCTGCACACAACTCTCCATCTCAGAGTCCCTTTACAGGAAATCCAAACCAAGTCACCATCTCAATTAGTTTCTTTTTTTTTTATTGTTATTATTAGTTTTTTTACACAGGAAGTGCATTTCCTAGACAATGACAAGTCTAAACACAATACTGATGAATTAATTTAGATGGTGAATGATACTATTTTTTCTAGTTCAGCATGTTGTTTTACCACAGAGTAGTGTGGACCTATTAAATAGCTTGACCTACCTATTATTAATTCTTTCTATCAATTTTATCAAAACAATTTTTCAGGATTTTTATAGGATGTAAGCAGATATTGGAAGTAATTTTAATCACTTTGTTTTGGTTAGGCCTTTACAGTCCAACTATAGAATCTCTATGACTAGCTGCTGAATGTGAGAACACAGGAATGTTGCTACTGTACATTTTTTTATAAAATTAAAGAGAATAAAAGAAAATTAAGGAAAAGAAACACTAAAGAAAATAAGAAATTAAAATAAAAAATGAAGATTAAAGAAAAATTATAAAAGTAAAGAAAAAGTAAATTTTTTATAAAATTAAAGATAAATTTTATAAAATTAAATAAAAGTTTTCTGAACACATTTAAAATTCTTCTGTCAATAAAATGTATGTGTTATAGCATTGTATTATTCTTTGTAGTAGGAAAACTGATTATAAATTTAAGAAATTAGACTTTTGTTTGTATTTCCAGTTCCAAAGCAATCTTTAAAGTGACAGCTTAGTCATTAGTTAATGTTTATGACGGATGTGTAAAAGTATTTCTCCTAGGTGGACTTTGCATGTTGTAGTAAAATGTGGCACAAATCTAAAATGAAAACACAATAGACATTATACTATTCCTATCATACACTTAGAGAAAAAAATTAAAGATTATAATTTTGAACCTTTAAGTTTAAAGATGTTATATAAATCCTTTCAATTACAAGCATATAAAAATGTTTGCTAAGGGTTTATATATCAATTTTTAAATTTTTTATATAAAATTAGTTTTAAAGTCATACATATATTCTTGAAAAAAATTGCTTAGTTGGGCAAAATTGGTAAAATTCTATTTACATACTTCCATCCAAGAAATAATCATTGAAATGAATTTAAAGATTATTTATCTTTATTATTTCACTATGCCTGTCAGGTGCCTGGCAACTTCAATATGCCTCTGAATATAACATAATATATTTAAACAATTATATTTATTCTTTTCTGCTATTTTATTTATCAACTAATATATGCTCCTTATAGAAACAATAGCAAATAAACACTATTTATCTACTGAACTAGCCTGAAATGGAATTATATTAAACATAGTTTTAAAAATTCACAGTGAAATATTTCACATATACAGAAAGGTATGTCAGTAAATATAACACTTTGACCTATTACATTCAGATTTTTTAAACAATGAAACAAAACATAGATAATTGAAGCTTTCATTTGTACCCATTTCTACTTCTAGTCTCTCCTTTCCTTCCCAGTGTTAATCACAATTCTAAAGATGATGTCTATCATTCTTGTCCATGTTTACTACATAATACATATACATAAACAATATGTAGTATTGTTTGCATATTTTAAAGTATTATACAAGGGCTTTCATGTTGTAGGTGTCATGCAGCTTGCTTTTGTCTTTCAGTGTTCTGTTTCTGGATGTTATTCCTTTTGGTACATGTAATACCTAGTACACTGAATTAAACTTCAATATTGTTCCATTGGATAAATATTATGGCACCATTTATTTAACTGTTCCCCTTGGGTATTTACCTTCTGTTTTGTTACTGTTGTTTGAGTATGTATTAATAAAAAATACCATATATCAACTTACATATGGTATACATGTGCAAATTTTCTCTTAAATACATTTGGGCATATCCCTAGAATAGCAATTGTGGAAGACAGACCATGCCAATTTATTAGATAATACAAAATTATGAACCAGGTTATTTTATATATTAACACACCAATATTAAGATTATAAGCTTACAGGTTTCTTAGCATTTATTTTGTTTAGATCTTAAACCATATATTTTATTGTCTTCTATTTCTGATTTTTAAAGTTTTATTCATCTTTCATAACTTTATCTTTCAATTATCATTATTGACTATCTCTCACCATTAGTTTTCTTTCTTTTTTATTTGTTTATTTTCATTACATGACTCATTCTGATTGGGAGTGTTCTTTGTCTCTCTCTTCTATGGCCCTCCCCCTGCCTTCTCCTTCCCTAAGTAATTCACTATAGACCGGTATTCATTTATTTTCACAATTTGTTACTATAAAAAACACTGTAGTTAAGATATTTCCATATACATTTTTAATGAATTTGTTCAATTATTCTCTTAAAATGAATTCCTAGAGGTAGAAATTGTGGGTTAAAAATGCATGTCTTTGAGGGCCGGCCAAGTGGCGCAATGGTTAAGAACTGGCTTGGGATGCCAGAGGGCCCCGGTTCAGATCCCACATATGAGGGCCAGTGACAATGCCCTCCACAGTTAAGATGCTGAACAACAGCTCAACCTGGAGCTGGGCTGCCATGAGTCGCTGGCGATGGCGTAGGCTGCAGCCCCTGTGGCAGTGGGTTGCCATGGGCTACTATATGTAGCCAGCAGCTAGCGTGAGCGGCCAGCAGCTGCAGTGAGTGGCCATCCAGAAGCCGGTGACTAATATGCCTTGCCCAGGAAGAGCACAATGATGGTGCCAACTTGGGCCAGTGAAGCAACGCCCTCCACAACTAGACTGAAGAACAGAACGACAGCAACTTGTTTGTTCCCCTGCCCCCCAATTCCTCAGCTCTGTTCCCATCCCCCCAGTTCCCCAATTTAAAAAAAAAAATGCATGTCTTTGAGATTGGAAACTAAAATCTAGAAGAAGTTTCCAAAAAAGTTATTTTGTCTAAAACTGGAAAATAAAACTTAGAAACACTCAACCACATAACTAAATCATTGTTTGGAATTCAATCTCAGAGAAGATTAAATTGACAATAAAACAATCAATCAATTACTCAATTAACAAGAAGTAGCAAGTGTTTATTCAGCACTATATTATAAATAATACATTTAAGAAAGTAGTTTTGAAACTTAGTTTTCCCAGGACTTTCCCACATTTTTTAAAATTATAGAGGACACCAAAATGATGTTTTAGTGTTGTCAACATCTGTCAATATTTATCATGCTAAGAATGAAAACTGAGAAGTTTTAAATTATTTATATATTAACTCATTTAAAAATAGCATTAGCAATCGCATTGCATGTTAATATAAATAATTTTTTTAAGTAACATGCTCTTTCACTCTTAACATTAAGAGTGGCTTTGCTTTACAATTATTCAAATGTTTTTAATGTCTAACTTAATAGAAGACATCAGGATTTTCATAACTGCTTCTTCAATATGCTGTGAAATGTTTTCTTTGGTTGAAACATGTAAAGAAACCCAGTCTTTTATAGTTGAAAAAGGAAAAGTATGTTTATAACTCTTTCAGATTAATAATGGGTAGCCTGTATTACTATACCCAACTCAACATGTGGTAGTTTCTGAAATGTAAGTTGCTATTTGAAATCTGAAACCACATGAAGGAAATGATTTGTCACACTCTGTTTTGTTAAAATCAATTATTTGTCTTCACTTTGAATAGATTTTGGAATATCGTGCATTGGTAATTTGAGAAACAAATGCTTCATTGGGTTATGCACCATCTTCCAAATGCTGGCACATTTCATTATAACAAAAAATCATATTTTTTACTATCATGCCGATCTTATCAGGAAAGTCTTTAGAACCAGAAAGCTGTTAAAATTACATTGGAGGATATAAGTGTTCCCAAATTATAATTGTTACTCCATATTTCAAATTTTGTCATTAGATAAAAAGCACTGTCAAGTGTTTTTCTTAAACACTTTAAAGCCTTAAAGTGAAGGGCTCATTTTCAAGCTATGTCTGTTAAGCATCCAAGTCTGAATAGCCCTAGTTCATCAGTTCGTTCAAATAAAAATGGCATTCCATGAAAAAGTGACCAGGATAGTTTGCAACTCAATTGCAAATGTGCTTTTTCCATGAGACAACCACTGTATTTTGGTATGCAGATGTACTTTATGTGTACTTTCCATTTCATTGCACCACATATTAAAAAAGTGGTATTCAGCTAGCTGAGATATGAAGAGTATATTAATGGCAGGCAGAAGATCTTCTTGGGAAGACCAGTTGGAAAATTGTTGTTGGAATGTGGGCAGAAGATGATAGCCTAGACTAGGGGGAAGAAAAGAGCTTTGAGAGATACTCAGGAGTTGAAATGTCAGAATTTGGGTGATGGCATGTGGACGGGGTTATATAAAAAATGATTCTTTCATTTCTGTCTTTGGCACATGGGTGGATGGTAGGGCTGCTGGGATCACAAATGTAGGAACAGGGCAGGAGGTTTGGGGGGGCAGTGAAGGCAGGGGAGAGGTGATGAGTTTGTAGGGTAAGTGTTCCTCAACCCTCTTAGGGTCCCTAGCTGGGTCTAAAAATTAACTGAAAAGACAGGTTAATGGGAGATTACAATTTAACAGATTATGAGACACCAGGGCCTTCATAAGGAAATGAAGACCTAGAGAAACTGTTATACCTATGTACTTTATGCTAGGTTTAATGAAGAGTATACAGTTGTGGAAAAATATGATAGGTTAAGAAGTATGAGGTAATCACTGTAAACTGGGGGAAATTTAGCAAGGCCTATTTGTTAGGATTCTTCCTGGTGTTCCTTTGTCTTCAGAGATAAGGATGTTCCTTTCCTACAGGTACAGGCAGGCACCTATGACATGAGGGTTTTATGGCCTGTTTCAAGGAAGAAGGGTGAGACAGGGGACAAGTGAGAGGTAGGGAAGGTCAGAGTGACCTTCCTGTTCCTGGCGTTTTCTCAAACTCCTTTAAAATATTCAGTATGCCAAGGTGCCATATTTTGGAGTAGTATGTCCTGGACCCCATCAAGTTCACTTTTTTGTAAATGAATTTAATGTGCTTGTAAGAGATCTTGGGGAGCACTGGTTTTGACTTGAATAAGGAACACCAGGAAGAGGTCAGTCCTCTAGCTGCAGATCTGGTGACAGCAAGCCCTGAGAGTGAAAGTGATCTATCAGACCAAGGTATGGTGTAGGAGGAGAAGAGGGACTAGGAGAAAATGCAAGAAACAGGCACTTGGAGTATGGAGACTTAGGAAGAGGGGTCAGAGGGATGGGAGAAACCCCACTCGAGTGGTCAATATTTTCCAGTGTCCCTGTAGTCAGGTAGCAGGAATTGCATAAATTATCAGCAGAGAAGATCAGAGTAACCTTGCCTGAAACAAGTTCCATAGAGTGGCAGGGGGAAGTCACATGAGGAATAAGAAATTCTAAATGAGAGCCTTCAAATCATCTAGGAAAATGGTAGTCTTGTCCTTAAAGGGTTATTTGTATCCTCTTCTGCAAAGTGATGAAGACCATGCAGCCGATATGAGCCATCATATGCATGGCCTGTACAGTGCATGTCAAGTAATTTGGGAGCACGCATCTGCTGCACAAGTACCGGCAACATTTCTGACTATGACCTGGTTCTTTCAGGTAAAGACCCTTAGGAAGGCGTTTAATTGAAGTGGGTGGAACACTGGATGACCACGGTTGCAAAATGGGGATATTTTGGAATATAAAAAGAAACAGAAATCTCAGAGAATCCAGATTCGGAATGGATCTTTGAAAATGGTGATAGGGGGCAGTTCCATGGTCACTGTCTGCCATTTGCACAAGATAGGAATAATAAACTGTGATGAATGCTCAGTCTCAGAACCATTGAAGAAAAGAGGAAGGAATGAGTAGACTGAAAAGAACCAGGACATGATTGTGACATGAGAGGAAAATGGAGAAGCTGAAGGCCAAGCTTGACACACCTGAGGACCTAACTGGGTGGATCACAGCCAAATATTCACAGATGAAAATGAAACATTGCACTTAGAAGGCTTTTTTATTCCAATCAGAATGTAGATTCTAGAGACCCCACACAGCTGAAATTGCTCTATGGTCAGGCTCAGGGATGACATTCTGAAGAGCTCTCACACTGTCTCCTTTGAGAAACCTTGTGAGTTTTGTGGGTTTAACCCCCGATATAATTTGGACCTCATGTTGGCATAAACAAAAATCTGGATTCTTATAGAAAATATGACCCTTTTTCTTTTTTCTCTTTTCTTTCATTCTCCTTTCCTTTTCTATCATTTTATTTTCCTTCTTTTCATCTATTTATTTTTGAGCTACCTATGCAAAATATACCCCTAATTTCAATCATTTCTGAAAACCTTAGCTTCTAACTCGGTATATGATCAAATTTGCAGACCTTGGGAAAAGCAA
>NW_017731462.1:1026313-1032284 GCF_001890085.2 Hipposideros armiger | reverse complement strand
ATTAGTATTTAATACTTACTAATGCTTTAATACTTTCGAGAAAGCAAAAGCCTTACTTAGCCTTGTTTCTTGTTAATGCCACGAGACAGTGTGGAAATAGTTGGGATGGAGAAGTGTAGGGCAAGCCAAGGAAAGCTCTGCCTTTTTCCTCTGGCATTACTGTAAAAGAGAAGCCAGTGCACGGGGCAGGTGGTCTGCATTCAGCTGGTAAAGCATTCAGTCATTTATACTTTTACTCATTTATGTATTCTTTCATTCACCCATATGTAGTCAATGTTTTACCAGTGCCAGGCATTGTGCTAGTTGATATAGATAATATAAAAAGTAAATAGACATGGGTTGTACCAGCTGAAGTATATAAAGAACGTGTGAGATTAAGCTCTATTCTAGATTAATGGTGGGCAGTTGGGTTGCTAGGAGGAGAGAGTAGCTGTGGATAGCCTAGTCAGAGGTTATGTCATAATTTTTATTATTAGAGCTACTTGTCAGGAACTTCTTAGGGGGTATTTAGGGAATAACTGATGTCAGAAATACAGTCCTTGATATGGTGGGGAAAAAGTGAATCCTCTTATGATGTGACTGCTGGGCCTTACCCAAATCACCTGGCTAAGGCTCTCCCTTTCCTAGACATCATGGCTGCTTAGGGAGTGGCTGAGAAGATACCTTTAGCCCAGTGGGCTACTTCTCTTCTACATATGTCAGTTTTGTAATGAAGCTGTCAGCCAAGGTGATTTATCTTTGTATCATGTGGTCCTTTAAGAATTTCTTTCTTGGATAATTGAATGTCACTCATCCAGGGAAGATCCCACTTCCTGCATTAGGATGTCAGGGGATGCATGGCAATCACGAGCCGATGGTCACATATGGCATTGCACCNAGGAAGGAAGGAAGGAAGGAAGGAAGGAAGGAAGGAAGGAAGGAAGGAAGGAAGAAAGAAAGTAAGTCTAGACCCCAGACCCCCAGACAACCTAACTCCCAGTCCTGGGCTTTCTCCAAGTAACCACACACATTCCCACCTGTCTGCCCCCTGCCATGTCTCATGATTTTCTGCCACAGAGCTTGAGATTACCTTGCTTAGAATTCCCCCCATTAAATTAGGGCATTGAAATATCTTGTGAAAATCCAAATGTTGAGATCCAAAGAATGCTTCAGAATGATCTTATCAAGTTATCTGAAAATCAAACTCTCTGAAAAATGAAGCTAGGAGGAAATGAATCTCAAGTTCATCTCAATGGTGAGAGGGTAATGAAGAACAGGGCATGTTGGAAAAAATATCAGCTTCTGTTCAAGAATGAAAGGTTTGAGAATCACTAAGACATACATGGAGGCACTGGAGACACAGTTCACATACTTAACAGTTTCATTATAAAATCAGGCCTACTCAGATTTAACACTTAATCTTTAGAGTCTGAGCCATAAAATCTCGATGTTATAATTTACCACATAAATCTTGCCTTCCAACTAGCTTAGCAAGTGCACCTGGAATAGAAACTGATTTTATACATCTGTGGCTATGAATCTCAGCCCACCCACTCAGAAAGGAATACAAGAACTATGCATACCTTTATTTAAATCAGAGGTAAAATTGACTCCTCCAATGATCTTGCCCATTGGTAGCAATTTTAATCTTGGAAATTTTTAAGTTTTTTTTCTTGTGTTCATACTAAATTCATGAGTCCACCAGTGTTTGGAAAATGGATGAAAGGTTTCTAATCACAAGGCCATTTGGATCATCTCTCACTAAATGGTGCCCAAATCACCACTCCCACCTAGTCCTTGACCACGGACCTCTTTTTAATCTCGGAAAGTTGATTGCTTTACTATCTATCCTGAAAGACTCTCACTCCTCCTCATTGAGTCCTTTGAAAGTGCAGCCATTTCAGGTACTTGGTCTACTCCAGGGATCGGCACACTGTGGCTCTCGAGTCACATATGGCTCTTTGGCTGCCACTCACAAACTGCAGTTTGCCGACCCCTGGTCTAGTCACAGACTTCAGGTTTTAGGAAGAAAGGGAAAACCTATTATTGTTAATAACTTCTGATTGCCATTTTATGGTATAATCTCTAAATCAAGGAAGAACCTGTTTGAGCTAGGAAGAAAACACCTGTGGACACCATAAGCAAAGTCTCTGCTTGCACCATACAGACTCCAAATCCTGCCCTTCTGTTATTTCTCTTTCAAAACTACTTAGATAGTTTATCTAAATTTATCTTTACAAATATGATGGTGGTTGGAAAAAAAGAACACAATACAACTTCTACTGTGGCACTCCAGAGCGCAAAGCATAAAATAGCCACATGTGTAATCTATTTTAGGTCTTGAAGTTAATGAAGAAATTAGCCTGCACTGCTGACTAGAGGCCTCTGGAGGTCTCCAGGGATTTTTGTCCATCTTTCTTTTAATCAGACTAACTTGTACCATGGTACTAGCATTTTCAAACACCTTTCTACAAGGTGGTAGTGTATATGCATGAACGTGTTAGTTCTACTCCAGTGTTTTTGACACATCCAATGATAAAGCAACACAACCCATATTGTCTCGATGACTGTTTTTTTTTCCCATGCAGACATCAATTTCCTTTTCATCTCCCATCTCCCAAGAAACCAGTTGATTTAATTAGGTTTCTCTGGTCAGTCCAGATTTGGTGAGCCCTACGCCCTACAACCAGTAATAGGGACTAAACATTAATAGGGTGAGTAGGGTATAATTGGTAATAGGGACTTCATTATGAAACATCTCCTATTCAGCATTTATATTAATGTATAATTAAATAACTGTCTCTTTAAAGTCTTTAGTTATATCAAAGCTGTATCTGCAGTGTACCTCATTTTCAGAGAGAGAGAGAGAGAGAGANCATAATAATCTTTGTTGCTTCAAGATTGCTATGTTAAAATGGAATATATTCCCCTTATGAGTGCATGGCAATGGATAAAATAATGGTTTAAACTAATATACTTCAATGTCACTCACTGCCTTGATTCAAGCTAAGGGAACAACAGTTTTACCCACCATTGCCTTTTACCATTGGTGCAAATGTCAACACAGTGAAAACATTAAATAACATTGTGGCATTATTAGGAAAATAGTTTTGACCTTGCCGACACTTGAAATTGTCTCAGGAACCATTCAGAACCCTTAAAGCATACGTTGAGAACACCTGTAGAAAAACAAACCCTTGCAAATGAAATAATTAAAAATAATAACTACAGCTTTCACTTGGACATTTCAAATGCAACTTGCATCCTACCATTCTTCTTAAAGATCTGTCTACACTAACTCCACTAGGTAAATGACTTTCTTACACACTGAAGGTTTTATGATTCTTTAGAAATGCTCATACAACATTCAATAGCAGATCACAAATAAAAACGCCTCTCACTTTTGATGCAAGCTCATATTTAGTTCAGCTATATGTGTGTGCACTTCTTAGCCTACCTTAACAGAAGATGTAGATTCTGTGTTTAGAGTAAGGCTAGCTTTCACCTCAGTTAATAGGAAACATAATTCTGTCTTGATGTATGACAACTTAATAATTTGTTTTTTGAAAGTTGTTCTCAGCCAACACTTAATATATAGCACCAATTACTTAAGATGTGTTGAGTCAGATTTCCCCAGTGTTTACATAATAATTAAGCAACTTCTGAAAGTTGTGCTTATGTTTTGAGTTAAAATTTTAATACAGCTTCCAAAGTTATATAATTTAGGACGGGTGACTGGGAGATTCTGACTCAATTTATTACTTAATTAGTGTAAGGGAGTTATGGGCAAGGCAAATAGCTCAAGAATGGAGTATTGGTGTCATAGGAAGCAATAATGATGCTGTAATAGACAGGTTATTCGCCATCTTGAAATAACCAGTCAAAATTACATGCATTAGGTTCTCCACCACTCCCCCGAAAGCCCTTCAAAATCCATGCATAGTTGAAAATATCCAGAGAGCTTCACAAATGCCACCCTATCACTTTCCTCCACATGCTTTGCTCTCATTTCCAGTAAGCGTCACTTCTCTTCTCTTTCAGCAACTGTGGCAGGTAAGCCATGTTGGTTACAAACACCAGAAACTCATCCTGTTTTATTTAACCTTAAAAAAATTAATAAAATTATTGGCACAATGTTTGCTAAAATAGTAAAAGGTAAATAAATTTATTACATTGCTTACAAGATGAATATTACTTCTTTTGTCAATATTAGATAATTTAAAATTCTATTCCTAATATATAACATAGAAGATTAGACACAATTTTATAGTCATCTGATCTGCATCCATTGTGGTAACCTATCCTTGGAGCAGTCTACATCATTATTGCTTTTCCACAATAGCTGCTAGAACACACATTTTTAAAAATGACTGACAAAACAAGCAAGTTGATGATTAAACAAGCTGTCATTTCAACTATTGACAGTGCTTTCTGATTCTGGCACTATGAAATAGCCCTCTATTTATAAGCTGGTCATTATCTCCACCCTATAAATAAAGATATAGAATTCAGTTTAATAAGCATTAATTGACTATGTTCCATGCCCAAGATACAGTGTCAGAAACGGAGGGAATATATATAGCTCCTGACACAAAGAAGCTCTGCATTCTGTTAGGGAGAGAGATGTATCAGCAAAGCAAACTCTAATGCTAGGTAGCCTGTGATAAATACTATCATATAGATTTAAGGCCCTCTGATGGGAGGTCAGAGGAAAGAAAAATTATGTGTGGAAAGAGCAGCTGATATCTTCATGTAAATGCTGACCTTAGGTAAAGAATGCATTTTGACAGCCGAGAATGGTGAGATAAAACTTCCAAGCCCAAGGCAAATTAAGTAGTCACCCATACCTGGTCATGTGGTCAAATTCTGAAAATACACAATAGTCTGGGGATACCTGGGCATGTGGCACACAAAGGCATCAGGGAAAGTTGGAGAAAAACCTAATAACAATAAAAAGGGAGGGGCACATTCATATGAATTCTGGAAATTGTCTCTAGTTTGTGTCTTCCTGCTTGGATTCTCAAATGCAAGTAAGTTACTCTCCCCAAATATCCAGAATAGATTCTAGAGAAGGAAAATCTGATTGGTCCATTCATAAGATCTTTCTCACTAAAAAAGAGTACAGTAGCTAAAATGGAGGATAGGCCTGAGTATATCTTTTTTAAAGTTTATTCAACAAACACAGGCTATTTAAATATGTTACACACTGAGTTAACTGCTAAGTTTACAATGGTGCAGAAAAGGGAAATGATTCTTGTCCAAATGGAGCACACAGTTCATTTCGGAAAATGGACACTAAATAACTGTAGAAATATTTAATTATAAATTGTGATAAATGCTTTGAAGGAACCATTTAGAGTATGAGTAAAGATGATTTCAGGTATTTCTGATTTATGCCAGAAGTCAGGTTGGCATTTATATTTCTCTCAAGGGTAGATATGAATTTCTAGACTACATTATCATTTGTATATATCATCAGTTTATCTCTCCTAATAGCACTGTGATATTCAGAAAGAGTCTAAACATTGAAACATGAAATTTGGTTAAAATTTCAGCTAATTACTTTTATCTGGCCCTGTTTATCTATAGAGATAATAATTCCCATCATATAAAGTTGTTGTAAGAATTAGAATTAGTATATGAGAGGTCCACAGATAAAATTTCCATATTAATTAGAAATAAAAACTACCATTACAACCATGGGTTTTCAATGAACTTTCAAGATAATACAGTTTATCATTGAAAAAACACATCTCTTAAATTGTATCAGCTAAAATATTTACAAGTTAATAATATATTGTTGACAATGTTAGGGTTAAAGTTGATATTTGATATTTAATCAACAGTCTTTTCTTCTACCTCATCCTCACCCAGACAGTTAAGGACTAGATGATAAATAAACACAAGTATGTACTTCTAAATACCAATTGTATTTCTGGACGTGCTGGAATGGAGAACATGACTGGAATCTGGAGCCAAACTGGTTCCCAAC